>NW_007074472.1:218542-229867 GCF_000164805.1 Carlito syrichta
ATGCAGCCATAAAGAAGGACAAACATATGGACTTTGCAACAACTTGGATGGATTTAGAGTTGATCATACTCAGTGATCTATCACAGAAACGAAGAACAGAGTACTATATGTTCTCACTCATAAGTGGACCTTGAGCAATTATCATAACCCTATAAAAAAGGGATTGGCAGTAGTGGGAAACTGCCAGGGAAGTGGGGTGGGATTGGCAGTTGAGGGAAACTGCCAAGGGAGGGAGGAGTGCACCTCATCAACAAGGGTATCTGCACAATGAACATTTGTGTATTTAACCCTGAATTGTACTCTACAGCTTTAAAATAAAAACAATTTTAAAATGATATTATGTTATTTATTTAATCGATTTTATAAAAATAAAGCTTCACCTTTTAAAATAAGCTTTAGAATTCATTAATGCAATAAATATTTACTGATGGCTCACTTTATGCCAACCAGAATGTTAGGCACTAAAGCTGTGTGCATCAACCCTAACTTTAAATAGTGTTGGTGGGATACTAAACTGTTAATTTTTCTGGAGTCTTTTTCTGCCAAACGTATAGTAGATGAGGCCATCTACAACATTCCAGTCATAATAAAGTGTGTGTCATCACAAGCTTTAAGCTGGTTTAATTTTTTTCTTTGAAGAACACAATACATTAAGCCTGTAATGATATATCATTTCTCTCTCATCAGATTTGCAAATAATTAAGAGTTTTAATACACTACTAGCAAGAACGTGAGGAAACAAGCATTTATGTACTACTGGTGGCTGGGAAAACTGTTTGAAATTCTTTAATGACAATTTGATGAAAATCATCAACATTTAAGATGCACATACTGTTCAACCCAGCAATTCTACCTCTGTCCATTTATCCTCTAAATATTTTTGCACATGTGCACAAAGATTTAAGACCAGAAAGCCACCTAAATATCTATGAATAGAGGATTGGTTTTATAATCACACACACATACACATGTGCGTGCACACACACAAACACACATGCACGTGCACACACACAAACACACACACACACAAACATTTATAAATACACACGTTTATAATGGAAATACTAAGCAGCCAGTAAAAAGAATAAGGTAGTTATGCACTGACATGAGAAGGCCGCTGACACGGTAAACTAAAAAATGTGATTTGCAGAGCAGTACAAACAGTATGATTATATGCATGCATGAGAAACTTCTGGAAGGAAATCCAAGATTTTGTTGGGAGAGTTAAAGGCAATTCCCTTTTTTATCATATGTACATGTGTTTTTTAATGATATGGAAAACAGTAAAAGAAAAAAAAGTTTAAGACTCATCTTTGACCAAAATTCCCTACCATTTGCAATTATTCAAAAGTTGTGTACTACTCATTAAAGAATAATAAAATAATAATAATTCCGTCAGTCACTAAATCTTTCTGCTTGTTAAACATTGCTTTTGGTTTCTTGTCTGTAGAAGTACTTATATTCTCTTTGAAATTAGAGGGCTTGGAAATTGCAGAAAATGATACCACAACAAAATAATAAGAGCTATGATCTCCTATCCCAAAGTATAAACTTTGGTAAAATTATAAATTGGTGCATTTTTCAAATGATAAGCTTCTAGCTTTATTTAGGCAATAAGTATTTATTGATAATGTATTATATGCTAGCCATTAAAACTTGTGTGTCAAACCTGCAAGTAATGTTGATGAAATACTAAACTATATCTTTATGAACTATTTATGATTTTATGTTCCCTTTTTAGACTCTACAAACTTTACATGTTAAACATTAAATTCATAAACTCAACATATTTTTGTTCTTAGGATTAAAAAAAAAAACAAAGCTCTATAAAGAGCTTGGAAATACTGATGGGAGAAAATCTTGAGAAAAAAATCTTTAAGCATTTTTATGAACTTTTTTTCATATTTTAAAATTAATGATAAGTATATAAAATTGCATAGATAATGTACTATTTTTACTATCAATTGATAGCAATTGAAAATCAACATTGACATAATACTGAAATTTTCTGGGAAAACATATATACCATTGTTTTCAAATAACTATACATTAACTATAAGCATAATAAAATTCAAATACTATATGCATCATGCATTTACTCATCAGAAAACCTAAACTAACTTTTTTAGATTTCAAGAAAGAAAAACAAAGACATAATACATGTTTCTGTTCACTTTCATTTATGTTTCAGTAGAATAGTCTTCTATTCTGAAATTTAGTACTCTAAACATGTCAACTGAGATTACTACGGATTTTGGTGTCAATTTCCATTCGCCTACTGTCTTAGTATCAATAACAATATTTAAATAATTTAATTACCTCTTCTGGGAAACAGAATCTTCGAAAGCTTTGAGGGATACAACTGACCCTAATCCAGCCCTTGTTAATTTTGTTAAAAGTTACCTTAACAATAGATTACATTTCAAAGGGTCAGGGCAACATCATTAATGAAAAGTAAAGAATTATGAGGAAATGTCATCATGTGGAGTTTAATACATACGAATAAAGTTATAAAAGCCCACTTTGACTGAGGGAAAGGAATGGCTCATTAGGTTGACATTTACAAAGATTTTAGCATCTTTCACTGTTAGAAAAAAAATAGAAAGTTCTATGCATTTAACAAGGAAGATGATTTGGGTCGACGTCACGATAATTTCTGAGTTCTGACGTTTGGTTTGAAAATATTTTTAATCTAATAAAAATCATATAGAAGCATTTTTCTTATATAAAGTAAAAAAGAGAGTTAATTTAGTAAATTATTAATAGTGATTAAAAGTCTAAGATAATGAAGTAAGCAATTGAATAAATTGCTTGTGGACACATTAATGTATCACCTAAGATATTCAGTAAAATGCATATGTTTATACAGGAGATCAAAGAGTTAGTGACATGGTCCTTTAAGTCAAGAATATATTACCTTTATTTAGGAGACAAAATAAATAACAGTGGAACAAATCATAAGGGCAGACAGAACATAATCAAATTTTAAACTATATTGCCTTGTTAATGCATGTTATAAGAGATCTCTAAATGTGTTGATTAGAGGGCTGGGGTAATTCTGAGGTAAAACTCAAATTAGATATTGTTACAATAGATAATAGTTTCATAAGAGAGGAAGGAGAATAAGAATACTCTTCCCCATCTCTCACACACACACACACACACACACACACACACACACACACACACACACTCACACGAATGATTTTAGCTTTTGTTTTCATGTTCTATAAAGTGCATAAGAATAGCAGATGAATAAATAAAAAATCAGTTGTATAAAAATATTAACTTAGAAGAATATTTTCTGATTCCCAGTGAAGCATTCAGGATCTCTAAGATTTTTGGGTAACATGAAAAAATCAGGAAATGGAAGTTGGTATTCTAATAAAGTTTAGTTGGTTTGTGACAATAAGACATGAAATAAAACTTTACAATCTTAGTCATAAGTATTGCAGGTACTGGACAGATTGCTTGCAAATATTCTTTCAGTTTCACCTGAATAACTAAGGACCTCTTCAACACAGGGCTCTGTAATTACCTTTCAAATCAAGAGTACCTGTGAGTGCATGCACCAGTTTGGAAAAAGATCTTCAAAATCTTAAATAACTGCAAAAATGATTGTTATAAATATTTTGAAAACTTACTCATATATGCAACTATGCATGCATATATTTATAATACAGCACTTACTACATGTTCACAGCACTTACTACATGTTCACAGCAATAATTATATATTCAGCTATAAATCCAAGTTTGTTTATAACACACACACACACACACACACGCACACACAATCTACACATGCTTGTTATTTTCATTTTTATATTTCTGCACTTCATAGATTTATCCATGAGCCGAAACAGAAGTGTCAAAACATAGTCATAGAGGCTATTCACAAGCAGCCTAATTACAATCTCTAGCTATGTCCTTAAGCTTAAATCAAATGTAACAAAGACTCATTATTTAATCCTATTAACACTAACACCCATCCACAGAGTCCTTTGGGTATTAAGAATCTTTTGGGGGGTCAGACATATATCTATCACTGCCAATCATACTACAATGTTTGAATGCCATTTTAATTCTCTTTATGTAAAATATCACAAACCAGACAAAAATTTTTTCTTAAGGTAGTTTCTGAACTCTATCTCCCTCACCTCCCCTTTCACCTCTTATGGGCGTCCCCAGTGTCTATTATTTCCATTTTTTGTGACCATTTAGTTCCCGCATGTGAGTGGGAATATGTGGTGTTTGCTTTTCTGTTTCTGAATCAGCACTTAGGATGATGATGAGCTCTATCCATGTTGCTGCAAAGAAAATAATTTCATTCTTTTTAATGACTGTGTAGTGTTCCACGGTGTATATATATCACATTTTATTTATCCTGTCAATTGTTGGTGGACACTCAGGTTGATTTCATGATTTTGTTATTGTGTCTAGTGCTGCAATGAACATACGAGTACAGATATCTTTTTTATATGTTGAATTTTGTCCCATGGGTATATTCCTAGCAATGGGATTGCTGGGTCAAATGATAATTTAATGTTTAGTTCTCTGAGAAATCGTCATACTGTTTTCCATAGAGGTTAAACAAGTTTACAATACCACTAACAGAGAATGAGCATTTCTTTTTCTCCAAAACCTTGACTTCTGTTCTTCTTTGACTTTCTAACAATAGCCATTTTGAAAGGTGTGAGGTGATATCTCATTGTGGTTTTAATTTGCATCTCTCTGTAATTAATGATGTTGAGTATGATTTCATATTTCTTGGCCATTTGTGTGTCTTCTTTTGAGAAGTGTCTATTCCCCACTTGTTTTTGTGTGTTGAATTGTTTGAGTTCTTTGTAGATTCTACATAGCCCTTTGTCTGAGGCATAATTTGCAAATATTTCCTCCCATTAACTAAGGTTTCTGTTCATTCTATTATTATTTCTTTTACTGTGCAGAAGCTTTTTAGTTCAATTAAGTCCCATTTGTCTGTTTTAGTTTTTGTTGCAATTGCTTTTGGGGACTTTGTCATACATTCTTTGCCTAGGCCAATGACCAGAAGAGCATTTCCTAGATTTTCTTCTAGGATTTATAGTTGCAGGTCTTACATTTAAGTCTTTGATCATCTTGAGTTAATTTTTGTATGTGGTGAGAGAGGGGTACAGTTTCATTCTTCTGCATATGGCTAGTCAATTTTCCCAACACTGTCTATTGAATATGGTGTCTTTTCCCCATTATTTATTGTTGTTAGCTTTGTCAAAGATCAGTTGGTTGTATTTCTTGGTTTTCTGTTCTGTTCAATCAGTCAGCCTGTCTATTCTTGTACCAGTACTATGCTGTTTTAGTTACTATATCCTTATAGTATAATTTGAAGTCAGACAGTGTGATGCCTCTGCAATTCTTTTTGCTTAGAATTGCTATGGCTAAACAAGCCCTTTTTTGGTTCCATATCAGCTTTAAGGTGTGTGTGTGTGTGTGTGTGTGTGTGTGTGTGTGTGTGTGTGTGGTATGAATGAGATTGGGCTCTTGATTTGGTTCTTAACTTGAGCTTTGTTGGTGTATAGGAATGCTACCAATTTTTGTACATTTATTTTGTATCCTGAGACTTTGCTGAAGTCATTTATCAGGTGTAGAAGTTTCTTGGAGGAGTCTTCAGGGTTTTCTAGGTATACAATCATGCCATCCATGAACAGGAATAGTTTTATTTCCTCCGTGCTGATTTGGATGCCTTTTATTTCTTTCTCTTGCAGGATTGCTCTTGCTAGGACTTCCCATAAGGTGTTGATAAATGTAATTTGATGATTTTAAATTTATTGAGATTTGCTTTATGGCAAAGTATATGGTCTAGTTTGGGGAATGTTTTGTGCAGAGCTGAAAAGAATGTATATTCTGAATTTGTTGGATGGAACGTTCTGTAGATGTCTATTAGGTCAATTTCATCTATAGTCTTATTTAAGTCCAGGGTTTCTTTATCAATTTTCTACTTTGATGATCTGTATAGTGATGTCAATGGGCTGTTAAAGTCACCAACTATTATGGTATTGCTATTGGTATGTTTTCAGAGGTCAAGTAATGTTTGCTTCATGAATTTGGGTGCTCAGGTGTTCAGTGTATAGATGTTTAAGATAGTTAAATTTTGTTGACTGTTATTCTTTATCATTACATAATGTACTTTGTCTTTTTTTTCCATTTTTTTTTTTTTTTGAGTTGGAGTCTCACTCGGTCACCCAGACTGGAGTGCAGTGGCCGCTCCCAGCCACCGCAGCCTCGACCTGCTGGGCTCTGGCGATCCTTCCACCTCAGCCTTCCAAGTAGCCGGAATTAGAGGCATGCGCTACCACACCCGGCTGATTTTTTGATTTATTGTAGAGATGAGGTCTCGCTGCCCAGGCGGGTCTCGAACCCGCGGGCTCAGGCAATTCACTCACCTCAGCCTCCCAAAGGCGCGGGATTACAGGCTGAGCCACCGAGCCCGGCTTTTTTTTCATTTTTGGTTTAAAGTTTGAGCTATCTGGTATGAAGGTAGTTACTTCTGTTCAGTTTTGTTGTCCATTCACCTGATACTTCTTTTTCCACTCACTTACTTTGAGTCTCTGCTTGTCTTTGGCCAGTAAGTGGATCTATTGCAAGCAGCATATGGTTGGGTCCTTTTTTCAAATCAAGTTTGCCACTCTGATTCTTTTAAGTGTGGCATTCAGCCCATTTACGTTTAGGGTTAATATTGATATATATGAGGTTTTTTTCCTATGATTGTGTTGTATGCTAGCTGATTTGGGGATTCTAATGTGTGCTTGCTTTATAGGCACTGTGAGATTTGAACTTATGTGCTCTTTTGTGATAGCAAGATTCATTTTATTTCCAAGTTTAGAATTTCTCTGAGCATTTTTTGTAGATCTGGTTTAGTTTTGACAAATTTCCTTAATGTTTCTTTGTCAGGAAAGGACTTTATTTTTCCTTTGTTTATGAAGCTTAGCATGGCTGAATACAAAATTCTTGGATGGCATTTTTTTTAATTAATTTAAGGAGTTTGAAAATAGGTACCCATTCTCTGGTTTGTTGGTTTTCTGCTGAGAAGTCTGTTGTTTGTCTAATCCCCTTTCCTTTATAAGTATTTAGAGCTTCACTCTTGCTGTTCTTAGAATATTTTTTTCACATTGATGTTGGAGAATCTGACAATGATAAGCCTTGGTTATGCTCTCTTTGCAATATATCTTGCAGTTGTCTTTGGGTTTCTTGTATCTGGATGTCTAGGTTTCCCTCAAGACCAGGGAAGTTTTCTTGAATTATTTCCTGGAATATATTTTCCATACTTTTTACTTTAACTTCTTCTGGAATGTCTGTGGTGTGTAGGTTTGATTGCTTTACGTAGTCCCATATTTCTCTTAGGCTTTGCCCATTCTTAATTATTTTTTCTTTGTTTCCGACTGACTGGTTTAGTTCAAAGAGCCTATCTTCCATTTCTGAGGTTATTTCTTCTTCTTCTTGCCTACTTCTGTAGCCTTGTACTGTGTTTTTTCATCTGCTCTATTGAGTATTTTGTTTGTTTGTTTGTTTTTTAACTTGTAAGTCTCTCCTTTCAACTCCTGAGTTATTTTAGTAATTTCTTTGTGCTGATTATAAGCTCTATCTTGCACCTTGTTGAGCTTTCCTTTGATATTTTAAATTTCTTATTTTAACGATGTGGGGTAAAATTCAGTGTTAAGTATACACATGTGCATTATGCTGTTACCCTTGTTGATGAGGTATGCTCCTCCCTCCCCTGGCAGATTCCCACTGCTGCCAATCTCACCCCCGCCAAGGCAGTTTCCCACTACTGCCAATCCTTTTCTTACAGTGTTATGATAATTGTTCAAGGTCTGCTTATGAGTAAGAACATGTGATACTCAGTTCTTTGTTTCTGTGATAGACCGCTCAGTATTATAGACTTTAAGTCCATCCAAGTTGCTGTGAAGTTTATAATTTCATCCTCCTTTATGGCTGTGTAATATTCCATCATGTATATGTACCACATTTTTTTAATTCTGTTATTTTTCGATGGGCAGCTCTGTTGGTTCCATGTTTTTTGCTATTGTGAACAATGCTGCAATAAACATACATGTGCAGATATCTTTTTCATAGGGTGATTTGAGTTCTTCCGGGTATATTCCCAGTAGGGGACTTGCAGGGTTGTATGGAAGGTCGATTTTTACATCTTTTAGGAATCAACAAACAGTTTTTCACAGAGGTTATATTAGTTTACACTCCCACCAACAGTGTAGAAGTGTTCCCTTTTCCCTGCATCCTCTCCAGCATCTGTTGTTTTTTGAGTTATTAATGATAGCTATCCTGACTGGAGTTAAATGGTATCTCAATGTGGTTTTAATTTGCATTTCTTTGATGACTGGTGAGGTTGAGCATTTATCATGTATCTGTTGGCTGCTAATATGTCTTCTTTTAAGAAGTGTTCATTCATATCTTTTGCCCACTTTGTAATGGTGCTGGTTTTTTTTTTTTTCTTTTTGGCACGTTTGAGCTCCTAGTAGATCCTAGATGTTAAGCCTTTGTCAGATATACAGTTGGCAAATATTTTTTCCCATTGGGTGGGCTGTCTCCCTGCTCTCTTGATGGTTTCTTTGACTTTGCAAAAGCTTGTCAATTTGATGAGGTCCCACTTGTCCACGTGAAAGACCTTTACAACAAAAACTACATTGCTCAAATAAATCAAAGATGACATAAACAACTAGAAAAATATTCCATGCTCATGGATTAGAAGAATCAACATTGTTGAGATGTTCATACTACCCAAGACAATGTACAGATTTAACACAATACCCATTAAATTACCAGCAGCATTCTTCTTAGACCTGGAAACGACAATACAGGAATTCACATGAAAACATGAATGACCACAAATAGCCGAAACAATCCTCAGCAAAAAAAAAAAAAAAGCATAGTGGCGGGTATCACACTCCCAAACTTTAAATTTTGTTATAAAGCTACAATAATCAAAACAACCTGATATTGGAGCAAGAACAGGCATATAGACCAATGGAACAGGATAGAGACTCCAGAAGCAAAACTCCAGTTTCTCGACCAACTCATCCTTGACACCTCCACCACCAACCACTGGGGAGAGGAGAACCTATTCAGTAAATGGTGCTGGGAAAACTGGCTGATCACATGCAGAAGATTGAAACATACACAAAAATTAACTCTAAATGGATCAAAGACCTAAACGTAAAACCTCAAACTGTAAGATATTAGAATATGCAAGGGACACCCTTATGGAAATTGGAACCAGCAACCAATTCCTGATCAAAACCCCAAGTGCCCATCACATAAGAGATGAGATAGACAAGTGGGACTTCATCAAACTGACAAGTTTCTGCAAAGCCAAAGAAACCACCAAGAGAGAAGGGAACTTCTTTATAATCAATATTTTGAATTTATTATCTGATATTTCAGGAATGTCATTGTGGTTAGTTTCTGTTGTTGAACTATTGGTGAGTCCCTTTGCAAGGGTAAGACTGTTTTTAATCATACGTTCAGAGTTGTTTCTCTGGTTCTATCTCATCTGGATGAACTATAGTGGCTAATCTGTATGAGTTACTTTGATATCAGTGTGACCTATGTATGTAAGCTTTTCCAGGTATTGATTGTAATAGCAATGTAGTAGGATTGTGGCCTCTACTCCTTGGGGGAGGGATGTCTCAGGCTTCTATTCCAGGTGATTGGGTACATTAAGGCAAGGAGCACAGGAGGCCTCATTGCACATGAATGACTGCCCAGGAAAAGTGGGGTAGCTCAGGCTATTAATCTATGTGTGTAGAGAGATAGGGGCTGCCTGATCCTTGATGCCAAGGAAGTACACTTCCTTGACAGACCTACAAGGGAGGCTGTAGTGCCCTGCAATGACACTTGCAGCTTGATTTGGGGTTATGAAGCTGATCTTGGCTTCAGGCTTCACTACCTGGGAGAAACTACAGGATTAGGGACTTTCCTGCCTCCAGGCTGCTGATTCAAATGCAGAGGAGTGAAGTCCCTCCTGCCACTTAGACTGTTTTCTCAGTTGTGTAGGATTGGGGGGGCATCTTTTTCTCAGTATTACTGGGGCATGCCACCTCAGCTAGTCTGGGAGGGAGGTTGTGATTCTTAACAGTGATAATCGATGAAGAGTTCCAGGTTGCAAAACTGATGTAGGCTGTAGGACACACTATCCCTGAACAACCATGTCTACCGCAAATCTCCTTCTTCTCAGGAGGTAGATTCCAGAATGTGGGAGTGAGGATCCCCTGTTAGATTCCTGCTGTTTAGGTTGTCATTCTGGGTGTTCCTTGGTATTACAGGAAACCCTCGCTGTAATTTCCCAGAGGGGTGGGGCAAGGTGGAACATCTAGACATTGACACACACAAACGGATTCTGGGTCAAAAATTTTACCCTGGCAGCCTGTCTCTCTGAAAAGGAAAAGTGGCTTTGGGGAGTCCCCCACTTCTCCCAGCCACAGGCTGAGATGAGCCAGATCTCACTCCATACATTAGGGTGATCTCCATGCTACCATTTTGTTCCAGCAAATATGGAGGTCCCTCCTCTGCTCTAAAATAAAGTCTTTTATTTGTGCAGAAACCAAGGTGCCTGCAGAGGCCACTGCTGCTGTGACAATGGACTCCAATCAAAAATGATGTCTTTCTGGGGACACCAATAAAGGGAGGAGAAAGGCTAGGGTTCAGAAACTATCTATGGTGCACAATGTTCACTATCTGGGGAATAAGCCACCAGAGATCTAATCCTCACCGCTATACAATGTGTCCATATAATGAATGCACATGTGTACCCCAAATCTAAAATGAAAAATAAAAAATATATGTAAAAATGTGTCTTCTTCACTGACCCAGATTTTGAAGAACACCTATAGCTTTCCTGGGTATCTTTCTCTTTCACCAACTCTCAGCCTTCCCCTGAGACAGCTCCAGGGCCAAGGAGAAATGGGGTGTTCTCCAGTGGCCTGAGTTATGCAGATCCCTGATTGGAAGGTATATCTCAGAGGGGATCTTTCAGTTCCATCCCATGGTCCAGAGTTCACTCTCATTTTTTTTTCAGCAGAGTGCCATCACAGGGGTTTTTAGTACATTGTCTCTTCCCTGAGATCTGGAGTGTCATTTGCCATTCTGATGAATATTAATTTTCCTTCTTTAATTGGGATTCACTGAATTGGTTTTTCCACGCTATTTCACAATGTTCTTGCCGGATACCTGCTCCAGCCGGGTTCAGGGTACCCCAAAGGTGGAGACGTCATCAGCGATTGGGGGGAAGAAGAGAGAAAGAGAGAGAGAGAGAGAGAAAGAAAGAGACTGGACT
>NW_007074472.1:230040-271326 GCF_000164805.1 Carlito syrichta
AAAGTCAGATGTGGGAGGGGCGTCCCCCACCCACCAGAAACCTTAATCCATGAAAACTTAATCAATGATTGCCTTTAAATCCTTTTCATATGATAATCTTAAAATCCCATAACAAAGGATAACCTAATCTGTGACTGACATATTCTATAAACCTTTTTCATCCTAAAATGATTTATTTATGCCAAGTTAAACAATTCTATAGAAGCTTAAGTATTTACTTTACAAACGAAAGTGGCCCATCCCAGAATGTTTGGAATGTGGCCCAGTCCAAAGTTCACAGTGGACTACCTGCAAGTAACCCAGCTGCATTCTTTCAACAAAATGGCTGTCTTCTAAAACTATATTCTACAATTTACACCTTCAATAAATCCTAAGATCATGACCCAGAAGCCTGTGACCAATACTAAGACTCTTAGATGTGACATGAGTTTGAATTATAAGTTGTGTGAAAGCCAAAACTGCAGTTTGCTGAAGAATGGCAACAATCAGCTTCTAAAGTTAGCTTGTGCTCATCCCGGTCTCAGAGTTTTTATGCTTTGAGCTCACAGGAGCTTAATCTGGTTAGTGCTGAGTAGAAAGGGGGAGGAAATGGGGTCAATAGCACCCAAACACGTCCTAGTGGTCTCGGGATCAACGGCCCTTCCTGATCCCTAACACTCAGTGGGCCTCTGTGGCCGACCCCCAACATGTTCTGATGGCTGAGGCATTCACCATCATTTCCTGGCTTCCAGGGTGTCCTGGCATCCACCCTATGAATCTCCCAGTACCTACAGATCACCTGGTGACAGAGGCTGTGGGAAAGCCGCCTGGGCTTTCCAGGTGTAAGGAGAAAAGGCAGTGGAAATAGGACTGGAGAAAGAGACACTTGGAATGAGAGACAAAAGCCTGGTCAGATCTCCAGAACGTCTCCAAGTTTTTGACATGCATGAGGAAAAACTACTTCAGATCAGTGAAAGAATCATCATAAAACATTAGTCTGAGTCATTCTTAAGACTTGCACAGAAGGTAGGAATAATACATGCTGCAAATGTTCAGAGTGAAAAGACCTTGCAATACATGTAGCATCAAGTAGAGTCCCTGGAAGGGTAAAGTTTTAGTATGAGGGCTAAATTAGCTCTAATATAAAGGATTCAAATGATTTGCTTCAACAGACATAAGAAGCATACCTCAAAAGAATTAAACTGATCTCAAGTATTTTAATTGCATACCAGAAAGAAGTCCACAACTATTTAAAAGACTATAACAAAATCCAGCACCCAGCAATATCCGTCATTCATTTAAAAATAAAATTTTAAATTAAAAGGCAGGGAAAGAAACAAAAAAGACTGACCTGTAACTAGGAGAAAAATCAATTGACAAAAACAAATCCAGAAATTGTGGAAATAATAGAATTACTCAACAAATATATTAAAACAGCTAATATGAATGTGATTCACGTGTTCAAGAGGGTATAGAAAAATATGGACATTATGAAGATAAATATTAAAGTGCTTTAAAAAAGATATACATTGAGCAGAATAAAAACACAATATTTGAAATTTTGAATACACTGGATAGAATAAAAAGTAGACTAAACACTGTAGAATAAAATATAAGCAAACATCAAGGCATAACAATAGAAATAGTCTGAAAGGAAGCACAGACAAAAATGACTGAAAAAAATGAACAAAGAATCAACGACCTACGGACAATATCAAATGGCCTACATTGTAGTCCCAAAGAGAGGAAAGAGATTAAAATCCAAAGAAATGTTTGAAAAATAGCCAACATTTTCCAAATTTGATGAAAAATATAAATCTAAAATTGTCAATGACTCGATGAACCACAAACATAAAAGTCACGAATAAAACCACACCATGACATGTTGTAACTGAATTGCTGAATAGCAGTGATAAAAAGAAAAAACTAAAAGACATTCATAGATGATAGACACAGACACACTACACACAGTGAAACAAAGAATAACAGTGCATCTTTCCTGATAAAATAAGCAAGAGGATGGAGCAGTATGTTCACAGTATTGGAATAACAAAATAAAACTCATTTTAAAATTCTATTCCACGCAAAAATATATTTCAAGAATTAAGGTTTAATAAAGACCATTTTATGAGAGAAAGAGAGAGTCTGGGAGAATCCATTGTCACCAGACCTACACACCAACCAAAGAAACACCAAAGGAAACTCTTCTGGAAAAATGGTAGTGACACTATATGCAAATGTGAATCTATATAAATGAATACATTTATCTTTATATTTAATGTGGTTTTTTTCAGCACAGAAAAGAGTTCTGTCCTTTTTTTCCCTCAAAATGTGACGTCTGCCTTTTATTTGAAGTGTTGAGGCCATTTATACTTAATTATCATTATGGTTGCATTTAAATCTAAAATATTGTGTTTTTTTCCATCTGTTCCATCTGTTGTTTGTTCATTTTTATTTTTTCTGACTTCTTTTAAGTGTTTGAATATTATTGTTATTTCAAATTACCTTCCTGTTGAATTATTACCTTTACTTCTTAATTTTATTTTGTTAGTAATTGCTCTAGAGTTTTCCCTATACATCTTTATATTATTATACTTAACCTTCAGATAATATAACACCTCATGTATAGTGTAAAAGCTTTACAACAGTATGTTTTTAATTTCCCTCTATGATTCTTTGTGCTATTTTTGTTGGACATTTTAATTTTATTTTTTCTATTTTATAAACCCTAAAATGTATTGCTATTTATTTTGCTTTAAAAAGTCATTTGTTTTTCAAAGAGATCTTACATGCAAAAAATAAAAAACTTTTATTTACCCACATTCTAGCATTTGCAATACCTTTTTGGAACTCTTTGAGAAAGAAACAATCCCATGCTTTTCTGCTAGCGGTTTAAGTTTCCCAGCAATACTAGATACATTAGTTTGTAGATGCATTATTCCAACCTACACCTCCATCTTCATGTTGCCTTCTTCACTCTGTTTCTCTATGTTCTCTTCTCTTTTTATAAGGACATCAGTCACTGGATTTGGGGACTATTCTGATGCATTATGCTTTCATCTGAATCTCTAACTATATCTGAAAATACTTATTTGCAAATACGGTCACATTCTGAGGCTCAGGGTTCACATGAATTGGGGGAGGAGGACTTAAATCTGCTATAGTGCCTATAATAATAAAAGGCAAAATAGACTTCGGAAAAAGTAGCATTAACAGGAATAAAGAAGGACATTTCAAAATAATAAAGGGGGAGTTAAGTTAGCAAGATGGCAAACTAGGAAGCACCAGGTACTAATTTCCACAAGGAACCATTTTAAAAAATAGAGATGGATAAAATAACTTTATAGAGACTCTGGAAAAAAGAATAAAATCCTGTCATTTCCAACAACATGTATAGAACCGGAGGTCATTATGTTAAGTAAAATTAGCCAGGCACAGAAAGACAAATATTACACATTCTCACTCATATGTGGGGGCTAAAAAAGTTAATCTCATGAAGGTAGAGTAGAATGACAGTTACTAAAGGATAAGGATGGTGTGAGAAAGATAAACAAAAGTTAATTAGTGGGTAAAAACAAGCAGTTAAATAAAAGGAATGTTACAGCTTTTTATAGCATTGCTGGATGACTACAGTAAACAATAATTTATTGTATTTTTCAAATTCTAGAAGACAAGATTATGAATGTTACAAATATAAAGCAATGATTAAATTTTGAGGTGATGGATATGCTAACTGCCCTGATTTGCTTATTACACATTGAATGCATGTATCAAAATATCACATGTACCTCATAAGTATGAACAACTATTATGTATCAAAAATAAATTAAAAAATAAAAAACAGTTAAATATCTACAGAAACTAAGGAAACACCAAATAAAAATCATATTCAAAATGACAGACGTTATGGTATTTTTACTTGTCTAGGCCCAATCTTTTCTCTCATGCAATAGTAAAGAATGGTCAGAAGAAAGCAATTCAGTTCCCAGTTCAGTTCCTTGAGCTGGAAAGAGGAAAGTGGGACTTATTTGTAAAGCTTTCATTGTCTACGGACTTCCCAAGGGACTGGTTTCCATTTCATCTGACTCAGAGATCTATTAAGAAAACTGCAGAAGTCAGTGGAGGGCATTTCTTGTGAAAGCTGGAGGGAGACTGCAGATCTGTAAACATCTGGGGCCAGAGATTGTTTTTAAATAAATGCAATAGATTATCTAATGTTCAAAGTCTATAAGGGTGAGACTTTTTGGGAAATTAAGACTTTTAATAGCAGTCATGTATAGGGAGAAATGTAAAGCAAAGAAAGCACACATAAAGGCCTAGACAAGATGCATTCCCAGAAAAGAACTGAGACCTTAAAACTTTACCCAGGAATTACTTAAAGGCTCTAAACATCCCTTAGTAATTAGAGAAGATATTTTGTGCAATTTGGCAAAGACTTGGAGAAGTGACTGTATTTTCAAATGCCCAATTTCAAGACAAAAAGCATATGAATAAACAAGAAAATAAATTCCATTGAAAAGAACAAATTATATCTCAAGAACCTCTTTGAAAAACACACATGCATGTAAGATTACTAAATTACAATTTTAAAACAACTTTCTACAATATGCTGAAAGGACTAAAGAAAAATACAAACAAAAACTAAAGGAAATTGGGAAAATAGTACAAGAAAAATTAAAAATAATAACAAAGAGATAGAACACATGAAAGGCAACTTCTAGAGTTGAAAAACACAGCAAATGAATTGAAAAATTAACTGTGGGGAATTCAGCAACAGACTTGAACAGGCAAAAGAAGGAATCAGTGAGCTTGAGGACAGATTCTTTAAAATCACAATTTGATATGGACCATTTGTGTCTGAGAAGGACACAGAAAAAACCAATAAAGGAAAATAAGTAGAGCCTAAGTAACTTACAGGACACCATCGAGTAGGCCAATTTATGTATTATAAATGATTCAGAATGAGAAGATTGTGAAAATGGATTAAAAATAAGAGATTTAATTATGCCATGCCTACAAGAGACTTGCTTACGATCTAAGCACATGCATGGGTTGAAAGTGAAAGAATGGCAAAAGATATTTCATGCAAATAGTAACCAAAAGAAAACTGTGGCAACTACACTAATATCAGACAAATTAGACTTTAAGTCAAAAATATTAGTGAGGAAAAAGAGAACATGATATAATAAAAGGGTCAAATCACCAAGAAGCTATTACAATTATAAGCATGTATGCATCAGTCATTAGAACTCCGAAATATATGAATCAAACATTGACAGATATTAGGGAGAAATAGACATCTCTACAATAATAACAGGTAACTTTAATATCCAACTTTCACTAGTGGATAGAACCACCAGACATAAGATAAGTAAGGAAATAGTGAACTTGGACACTGTGGAACAATTAAATCTAGCAAAATATGCTACCTTAAAAGGGAAAAATACACATTTTTCTCAAGTGGACATGAACTATTTTTCAGTATAGGTCATACATTAGACCAAAACAAGCCTTACTATAATTTAAAAGATTGAAATAATAAAATATGTCTTTCTGATTATAATGAGAAGAAACTGGAAATTAATAGCAAAAGAAAATTTGAAAAATACACAGATATGTAGAAATTAAACAATACCTTCCTGAACAATCAGTGGATCGAATAAGAAATGCTTGGGAAACTAGAAAATATCTTGGGACAAGTGAAAATGAAGACACGGCATATGAAAATTTATGAGATGCATCAAAAACACATTTTTAATTCTTTTTTTAATTTTAAAGATGTAGGGTAAACATCAGGATTAAGTACATATGTCATCTATGTGTAGGTGAAGTTTGGACCTCTCACTGGTCCTCACTTCCTCTGGTTTAGGACCAGGTACTCTTAGTCATGCTATGTCCCAAACCCCTCCAACCCCCTGGCAGTGTCCTGCTACTGCCAATCCCTCTCTTGTAGTATTGTGATAAATGTTCAGGTGACTGGATAAAAAAAAATGTGGTACATATACCTGATGCAGTATTATGCAGTCATAAAGCAGGACAAAATTACAGACTTCACAGCAACTTGGATGGATTTAGAGTCTATCATACTCAGTGATCTATCACAAAAACAAAGAACCAAATACTTTTAAAAGGGAAATTTATAGAAGTAAATGCTGATATTAAAAAAGACAATCTCAAACCAAAAACCTAACTTTAAACTTAAAGAAATAGAAAAGAAATAAAACAAACGAAATCCAAAACTAGCTCAAGGAATAAAACAATAAAGATTAGAGCAGAGATAAATAAAATAGAGAATAGTAAAATAATAAAGAAAACCAATGGAACAGGGAGTCGATTCTTCAATAAGTTAAAAAATATTGGGTACCCACACTTTACTTGCATGATCACCACATATGTACCAAAATTTTATTTGTATCCCACATTTTTAAAATAAAATAAAATAATTATAAAAAATATATACTGACATACTTTTAGCTACATTGACTATGAACAGAAATTAGTGAAATAAAAATGTGTACATTATTAACAATTTTATAGTAATAAAAATGTTGTAAATTAGTATTATGAATAACAGTACACAAATAAATTGGATAACCTAGATAAAATGGAAAAATTCTTAGAAACATACAAACCTGTCAAGACAGAATCATAACGAATAGAGAATCTGAATATAGTTCCAAACTGGTAAGGGGATTGAATCAGTAATCAAAAGAACTCTCAAAACAGAAAAGCCCAGGACCAGATGGTTTCACTGGTGAATTATGCCAAACATTTAAAGAATAATTAACACCAATCCTTCTTAACTCTTCCAAAATATTGAAGATTAGGAAACACTATTCTATAAGTTCTGCATTACATTAGTATCCTACACTCTGTTTGTTCTTTTTCTATAAAGTACCTTGGCTAATTCAGATTTTGGAACCATGAAGTAGGGTGCTGCTGTAACAAATACCTAAAATGTGGAAAGGACTTTGGAACTGGGTAAAGGCTGAGATAGTTTTGTGGAGGATGCAAAAATAAGCCTAGATTGCCTTGAAAATTTTATTGGTGAAATCATGGATGCTATTTATTTATTTATTTATTTATTTATTTGAGTTGGAGTCTCACTGCATCACCCAGGCTGTAGTGCAGTGGCACACTCATGGCCAGCCCAGCGTCAATCTGCTGGGTTCAGGAGATTCTTCTGCTTCAGCCTTCCAAGTAGTTGGTACTGCAAGAATGCACTACCACGCCTGGCTAATTTTTTTTATTTATTGTAGAGATGACATCTCGCATGTTGCCCAGGCTGGTCTCGAACCAGTGGGCTCAGGCAATACTCTCACCTCGGTCTCCCAAAATGCTAGGGTTACAGACTTGAGCCACCATGCCCGGCCAAAACATGAATGTTAAAGGTGTTTCTTATCTGATCCAGCTTCGATGGGCAACATGGTTGGTTCCATATTTTTCCTATTGTGAATAGAGCTGCAGTAAACGTATGTGTGCAGGTATCATTTTTATAGAATGATTTGAGTTCCTGTGGGTATATTCCCAATAGGGGGATTGCTGGGTCATATGGAAGGTCAATTTCTAGTTCTTTCAGCTATTGAAGTGAAGTGGGACTGGATTAAAAAAAATGTGGTACATATACACAATGGAATATTATGCAGTCATAAAGAAAGACAAGCATATGGACTTTGCAGAAACTTGTATGGATTTGTATTTGATCATACTCAGTGATCTAGCATAGAAGCAAAGAACAGAGTACCATATGTTCTCACTCATAAGTGAGCCTTGAACAATTCTAATAATACAAGAAAGAAATTGGCAGTAGTGGGAAACTGTCAGGAGTGGGGTGGGATTGGCAGTTGAGGGAAACTGCGAGGGAAGGGAGGGGCATACCTCTTCAACAAGAGTATCTGTATAATCAACATTTGTATACCTATCCCTAGATGGTACCTCACATCTTTATAATAAAAAAAAGATGTTTCTTGTGAGGCCTCAGCTGGAAATAAGAAACACATTATTGAGTACTGAAGAAAAGGTGACTTCTGCTACAAAGTGGCAAAAATTTGGCTGAATTGTGTTCCACAGTTTTTTTTTGTTTGTTTGTTTTTTGTTTTTTTTTTTGAGTTGGAGTCTCACTCTGTAGCCCAGACTGGAGTGCAGTGGCCGCTCCCGGCCACTGCAACCTCGACCTGCTGGGCTCTGGCAATCCTTCCGCCTCAGCCTTCCGAGTAGCTGGAATTACAGGCATGTGCTACCACGCCCGGCTGATTTTTTGATTTATTGTAGAGATGAGGTCTCGCTGCCCAGGCAGGTCTCGAACCCGCGGGCTCAGGCAATCCACTCACCTCAGCCTCCCAAAGGCGCGGGATTACGGGCTGAGCCACCGAGCCCGGCTTGTTCCACAGTTTTGTGGAAGATTTATGACTTATGAGCTTTGATAGTGTGCTGAAGAAATTTCTAGGCAAAGTGTCTAAGGTTTCTCTTTTCTGCTTATTGTAAAATACAAAACAAAATATTTAAATTAATAGATAAATTGTCAAGCAAAATAAATCAGAACTTAAAGAATTTGGAAAATTCTCAGCCTATCGATATTTTAAAATACGAGAACACATGTTCTGGGGATAACAGCAAAGGTGTGGTTGGAAAATCACTTGAACAAGAGGTTATGAGTGAAACTTACAGATATAGATCCAATAAGCCATCTCAGTAAAATTCAGGAATAAAAATAGAGATTATACCAATAGAAACATCGCCAGTTTGAACTAAAGTGTACATAGATGAGACAAAATGACAGAAGACTGTCAGTATTCTGCAATTCTATAGGATAGGCTAATAAAGATATATGGCTGCAAACGTGTTTTCCTTCAAGCAAAGGGAAGAATGCCCCTAAAAGCAATTCAGAGATCAACAGACTGCAGCTTTCATTTATTGCAGGCCTTGAGGACACAGATCTGGGAGAATGGTAGGCTAGTTCCTCGATTTCAGTGGGCCAGGATTTTACCACCTAGGGTCTTATAGGTGAGGCTACCACTCAGAGTCTCTGTGGCAGAGCCACTGCCAAGTGCATTGAGGGCAGGGTTGCCACCTCAGTAAGATAATCATGTCACCACCCTGCTGGGTCAAGAGAGCAGAACATGAAGACAAAGAGGATAATTCCAGAGTTTTAAAATCTAATGGAATCGCTTTGCCAAACTTTGGACTTGTTTAGGATCAATGGCCTCTTTCTTCTTTCTAATTGCTCCCTTTTAGAATGGGAATGTCTGTGGAATACCTGTTTCACCATTGTAGTGTTGGGAAGAAGATGACTTGTCTGGTTCACACATTCACAGCTGGAGAAAACAGTTTGCCTCAGAATGACTCACACTTTTGGTTTATATGATATTTAAATGTGATTTGGAACTTAGAATTAATGCTGGGAGGGGTTAAGGCTTTTGGGCTCTTGAAATGAAAGTGAACGTGTTTTGCATTAGAGATGAACATGAATTCTATCACTCAAGAAAGCAGAATGTTATGCACTGAATTATGTTCCCTAAAAATTTATATACTAAAGTTTTAAACCTCAGCACCTCGGAATGTTACTATATTTGGAGATAGGCCTTTAAAAATACAATTCAGTTATAACAAAGTTGTTAGGTGGGCCCTAATTCAATCTGACTTATGTACTTATTCGAAGGACCCATGAAAAGAAACCAGGCACACACACACATAAGAAAACACATATGAAAACAGAAGAAAAAGACAGCCATATATTAGTGAAGTAGAAAGGCTTCTGAAAAAAAATCCTGGGTACAGTTTGATCTCAGACTTCTAACCTTTAGAACCTTGACAAAATACATTTATGTTGCTTAAATAACGCATTCTGTGGTATTTGATTCTGGCAGCCCTAGAAAATTAATATAATCAAAGACAAAAAAATAAAATAAAACTACAAACCAATGTTCCTTATGAACACTGTTACAAAAATCTTTGGCAAATTATTAGCAATGTGACAGTATATTAAAAGAATTAAAAGGATCATAAACTATGACAATTGAGCCTTTTACTTGGAATGCTAGCATGGTTAAATATATTTTAAAAATCAATTTGATGTATCACATTAACCAAATGAATAAAAAACATGTTTATCTCAATTGATGCAAAAAATATCATTTGATAAAATTTAAACTTTTTATAATTAAAAAATTCCTTCAGTATAATAGGAATTAAAAAAAAAAACTACATCAACAAAATAAAGAACAGGTATAAAATCCTACAGCTACCATCAGATTTAATGATGGAAGACTGAAAGATTTTCCTCAATAATCAGAAATAAGACAGTTACCTGATTTTGCCATTTTTATTTAACTCAGTGCAGTGCTGAAATTCCAGCCAGAGAAATTTGGAAAGAATAAAAATAAAAGGCATGTTAATTGGAAAGGAAACTATAAAAGTATCTCTGGCCTCAAATGAGATTGTCTTACGGGAAGAAAACCCTAAATAGTCTACCAAAAACCTATTAGAACAAATTTGAAAGTTCAGTGAAGTGGCAGAATAAAAGACAAACACATAAAAATTAGTTGTTTTTCTATATATTAACAATGATCAATCTAAAAAAAAATAAATGTGAATATCCTGTTACAATAGCATCAAAAATTATAAGCTACTTAAAAATAAACTTAACCAAGAAAGCAAAAGACTTGTATGCTGAAAACTTGTACCTGAAAGAAAGTGAAAAAAATAGAAATAAGTGAAAAGCCATCTTATGTTTATGGATTACGATACTTAATATTGTTAAGATGTTAATACTCCCAAAGTGATCTACATATTCGCTTTAATCCATATAAAAATACCAATATTTTTTGAAAAAAATTTTTTAAAAATCTATTCTAAAATTTATATTGAATCTTAAGGGACCCTGAAGAGCAAAAGCAACATCAAAAAAGAAAAACACATTTGAACACTCATACTTCCTGATTTTATATCTTACTAAAAACAAGCATAATCAAAACTGTGTGGTACTGGAATAAAGACAAATGAATAGATTAGTGTAATAAAATGGAGAGTTCAGAAAAATATCCCTTGAATATATTGTGTTCAAATGGTTTTTGACAAGGATTCCAAAACCACTTAATGGGGAAAGGACAATCATTTCAACTAATTGTTCTGGCACAACTGTATATTCACATGAAAGAATGAAGTTGGAACCTTACCTTATGTTGTATACAAAAATTAACAAAGCATTAATCAAAAATCTAAATATAGGATCCACAACTATAAAAAACTTAGAAGAAAAAAAAAGAAAATTGTTATAACATTGAATTTGTCAATGAGTTATTGGACATGACAATAAAATATAAGCAACAAAAGAAGGTACATAAACCGAAATTCATCAAAATTAGAAACTTTAGTGCATGAAAAGATACCATCAGTAGAGTGAAAAGGCAACTCACAAATTGAGAGAAGGTATTTGAAAATTATATATCTAATAAAACATTAACATCCAGAATATGTAAGACACTCATCAATAACTCAAAAAACAACAGATGCTGGAGAGGATGTGGGGGAAAAAGAAACACTTCTACACTGTTGGTGGGAGTGTAAACTAATACACTCCTCTGTGGAAAACAGTTTGGCAATTCCTAAAATATCTAAAAATCGAACTTCCATAAGATTCCACAATCCCCCTACTGGGAATATACCTGAAGGAACTCAAATCACTCTATGAAAAAGATACCTGCACATGTATGTTTATTGCAGCATTGTTCACAATAGCAAAAACTTGGAACCAACTGTGCTGTTCATCAAAAGAGGACTGTATTTTAAAAATGTGGTATATATACATGATGGAATATTATGCAGCCACGAAGAATAACAAAATTATGAACTTTACAGCAACTTGGATGGACTTAGAGTCTATGATACTGAGTGATCTATTACAGAAAGAAATAACTGAGTATCACATGTTGTCACTCATAAGCAGACCTTGAACAATTATCATAATACTATAAGAAAAAGATTGGCAATAGTGAGAAACTGTCAGGGGTGGGAGTGGGGGGAAGACAAGATTGTCAGTAGTGGGGATCTGCTAGGGGAGGAGGGAGCACACCTCATCAACAAGGGTACCTGCATAGTGAACACTTGTATACCTAACCCTGAATTGTACCCCATATCTTTAAAATTAAAAATTAAAAAAAATACTAAACAACAATTTAAAAAACTGAATCTACAAAATGGACAAAATAGTTTAATAGAAATTTCTCTAAAAAACATATAAATGGTCAATAAGCACATAAAAAGATGGCTAACATCACAAATCATTAGAGAAATGCAAATTAAAATCACAGTGGAATGCCACTTTACACTCATGGACATGTCTATTACCAAACAACAACAACAACAAAATATCAATTGGTGGCAAGATGTAGAGAAATTTGAACCCTTGTGCATTGCTGGTGGCAATACCTAATAGTACAACCACCATAGAAAACAGTATGGAAGATTCTCAGAGAAATTACATATAGAATAACCATTTGATTAGGAATCCCACTTCTGAGTATATGCAGAAAAAAATAAATGAAAACAATAACTCAAGCATATATTTGCGCACTAATGCTCATAACAGTATTATTCACAATACCCAAAAAGTGAAAACAAACCAAATATCCACTGATGGATGAATATGTAAACATGTGGTATATCCATACAAAGGAATATTATTCAATCATCATAAAATTAAATTATATGCCAAAACTTTGAAATTACTGTGCTAAGTGAAATGAGCTAGACGAGGAAAGAAAAAATTATACAATTCCACTTATACAAAGTATTTAGAGTAGTAAAATTCATAGAGCCAGAAGATAGAATGGTGATTTCCAGAAGTTAAAAAGAAAAAGGAATGGAAAATTATTGTTTAATGGTTTAAGAATTTCAGTTAGGGCAGATGAAAAACTTTTAGAGATAAGCGGTGGTGTTGGTTGCACAACAATGTGAATGCACTTAATGCCACTGAACTAGATGCTTTAAAATGTTTAAAATGATAAATTTTATGATATATTAGCATAGTAACATTTTATTATTAAAAAATAATAATGGGGTCAATTCATCAAGAACACATAATCAACTTGCATGGTTATGGATCTATAATCAGAGTTTCAGAACACTTAAAGAAAAAACTGGTAGCACGGAATGGGAGATATTAGAAAATCCATGATGACACTCTTTTTAGTAATGGATGGAATAAGTAGATACAAAATCTGATAAAGATATGCCAAACTTAAGCAAAACTATAAATCAACAAGAGCTAACTAATATTTATAAAACACTTCACCCAACCATAGAATAATGTACTTCATTTAGAATAATGTGCAGAACATTTAAAAAGATAGAAGATACTCTCTGTGATAAAATGTGTTTTTAAAAATGAGGAGGACCGTAATCATATACTGAATGACATCTGACTATACATTATCTAAAAAATGGCGGAAAGATTTCAAGAAAGTCTTCAAGTATTTATTGATTAAGCTACACATTTAAATAACCCTGAAACAAAGAATAAATTGCAAGAGGAATTAAAGAATATAATGAACTGAATGAAAATAAAACATACAAATTAAATTTTATGGCATAAAGCTAAAGCAGCGAGCAGAGGTAATGTGATAGCATTAGAAACTTCTATTTAAAGATCTCAATTCAATGATCTTAGTTTCCAACATAACACAAATTAGAGCAAATTATACTCAAGGAAGGATGAAGTCAATAATAAAGACAAGAGCAGAAATCAGTAAAATATAAAAATGATAAAACCACTTATTTAAAAATATCAATAAGATTAATAAAATATTGTCAAGAATGATAAGGCATAATTGATAATTACAGATCTTACAGACACTAAAAGAAGAATAAAGTAATTTTATAAAAATTCTACACCAACAAATTTAACAATGGATAAATTCCTTTAAAGTGACACAATGGCATCTTAGTCAAGAAAAAAATAATGATAATAATAAACAACTTTTTAATTTATTAAAAAGAAATCGAACAGTTAAAAATCTTCACACATGGAAAATTTTAGGCCCCGGTGACCTCAATGCTAAATGTAATCAAACATTTGAGAAAGAAATCATTCTAATTCTACATGAACTTTTCCAAAATATAGAGGAATTAAGAACAATTCTGACCTCATTATCCTGATACAAAAACCAGGAAAAAAAGGTATTATGCATAAAGAAAACTTTGGCCAAATTCTTTCATAAATAAACACATATCCATAACAAAATTTTAGGAAACTGAGTAATGATATATATGACAAAAATAATACAACATGAACAAATTATGTTCACAGGAATATGAAGTTGTTTCAGTATGCACAAATTAATTGATGAAATTTGTCATATTAGGAGTCAAAGAACCCCTATAATTATCTCAATACATGTTTTAAAAAATTGTTTGACAAGATTTACCTTCCATTAATAAGAAAAGAAATAATGCTCAACAAAGTAAAAATAGAAGGAACTTCCTTAACTTGATAAAAGGCAATGACAAAAAACTTACAGCTGATATCATATTGATGGTAAGGGTATGCACTATTTTCCCCTAAGACTGGGTACAAGATGATGATGTTCACTTTTACACCTCCATTTAATATTATAATGAAAAGTCTAACCATGATAAACAAAAAGAGTTAAGAGAAAGAAAGACATATAAATTGAGGAGAAGAAGCAAAACTCTCTTTATTTACATCATTTCTACATAGAACATATCAAAGGATCAATCAGTAAAAAGCTACTTGAATTAAGTGAGTTTTTAAAGCTCACAAGATACAAGGTCAATATGTAAAAATTCAATTATAGTTCTATATACTTGAAATAGACAATTAAAAATGGAAACATTTTATTAATTCTTATAAAATATTAGATATATTTGGAGCTACAGTAAACAAAATATTTGCAAGACCTAGAAACTGAAAATAAAATAAAACTGAGAAAGAGTAACGAGGATATGAATAAAAAGGGCATGATTAAAGAGGAAATATTCATAGACAGCAAAATTTAATATTATTCAAGTGCATATTCTACCAAAATTTATCTATAGATTCAAAGCAATATCAATAAAACCCAGCAATCATTTTCATTTGTAGAAATTAGAAATTGACATACCTACTCTGAAAGGTATAATTAAATGTCATTTTCTTGAATAGGTGAAAAACATTTAAAGGACAAGTTTGGAGAACTTACACTATCAGATTTTGTTTTTGTTTTTTTGTTGTTTGTTTTGAATTGGAGTCTCACTCTGTTGCCCAAACTGGAGTGCAGTGGCACGCTCCCGACCACCTCAGCCTCGACCTGCTGGGCTCTGGCGATCCTTCCGCCTCAGCCTTCCAAGTAGTTGGAACTACAGACGTGTGCTACCACGCCCGGCTAATTATTTATTTATTTATTGTAGAGATGAGGTCTCGCCAAGTTGCCCAGGCGGGTCTCGATCCCACAGGTTAGTATCAAATTTTAATTCTTACTATAAAAAACAGTAGCCAAGAGAGTGGTAGAGTAGTGACATCAGCAAGATGGCACAATAAGAGATTCTCTACTCATATCCCTCCAGCAACAATAATTTGGCAACCATTCATTGACAAAAGTGCCTTTATGTGAGCTTTGAGATCCAAGTAGGAGGTTGAAAAACCTTGTTCGACCCTAAGAGGGCTGGAAACAGCCCCATCTCCTAAAGAATTAACTACAGACCTGTTTGACCTTGGCACTGCCAATAGCACCAGTCACCAAGAAACTCAGGAGGAGCCAGGGCCACTAGTGCTTTAGACAACAGGCTCAGTTTTCGATTCTGAAAGAACCTGTGACCTGGCACCAGCCTCTCCCACCAGGAACCCACCAAAGACATGTTCACACGTGTCCTTGAAGGCAGCCCTGACAAGTTAACTTTGACTGCAGGTCCTGAAGCGACCCTGTAATTCAGTTTCAGATCCTCTCAGCTGCACTCTAGGATCAGCTCTGGTGCAAAACATGCTCATCTATGTTTCGAGAAGCAGGCCTGCGGATCTTCGTCATAAAGCAACCCTGTGATCTGGCTCCAGTCATTTTTTGCTGCAATTTTGAAATGATTCTGCTCACACAGACATCTGGGTGGAAACACATTCCTCTGCGTCCCTGCAGGTAGGTCCTCCCTCCTTGACCCAACTGCAGATCCTGAGAGAGCCATGTGACTGAACTTCAACTCCACTTAACCATGGTCCAGGAAAAGTGCTGCCTATTCAGGAACTCAGCAGAAAGAATGCCCATCCATACCACTGTAGGTAGGCTTGCAAATCATAATCCAAGGACCCTGACGCAACTCTGTGACTTGGTTCCAGGTTTTCTCAGCTGCAGTCTAGAACCAGCTCTGTCCAACTAGGGACTCAACCAATAATCTGGTAAGATCCCACTCAGTCACTTCAAAAGAGCCACATCTGTCAATGTACCTGCTAATAGACCTGCCATCTGTGAATTCTAAAACAATCCCTTGTTTCAGCACCAGCCCTACTGACCAAGGTCCTAGATGAAGTGCTGTCTTTCCAGAGACCAAGGAAGATTCACACCCACCCAAGGCCCAGACCCATCAATTGTGGACCACACTGCAGACTCAGCTGCAGCCAAATGATTTGTCTCAAGTCCCACTTTACTGCAATTCTGGAGGCATTCCATCAGCCTGGAGACCCAACAAAAGAAGATTTTACCTGCCAAAATCAGTCTGCAAAGAATGGAAGATATGTTTATTCCTTCAAATGTACAGATCCTGGTGCAAGACTATATGTATAAAAAAGAATCAGGCAAACATAACACAACAAAAAGACTCTAATAAAAACTCCAGTAAGCTACTCCAAATAAATGGAGATCTACAAATTGCTTGACAGATAATTCAGAATAATCACCTTAAAGAAGTTCAATGAGATGCAAGAGAACACAGATAAACTAAACAAAATAAGAAAATATACATGAATAAAATTAGAATTTTAATAAAGAAATAAAATCATAAAAAAAACAGAAACCCTAGGAAACTCAAAAATATGCCAGAGAATTCAAGAGCAGACTTGACCATGCTAATGAAAGAATCAGCAAATCTGTAGCCATGTCATTTTAAATTAGCCAGAGGAACAACAACAAAAATATGAATGAAAGAGCAAAAAGCATATGGGACTGATGAGACACCATAAAGTAAACAAATATTTGAATTATGAGAGTTCAAGAAAAAGAGAGAAAGAATTGGCAGTAAGCTTATCCACCTTCTTCCATGTGAGGATACAGCAATAAGGTGCCATCTTGAAAGCTGAGAGCAGCCATCACTAGACACCAATGTAGTGCCTTGATCTTGGACTGCCCAGCCTCCAGAACTGTAAGACATAAATTTCTGTTGTTTATAAATTATTCAGTCTGTGGTATTTTTTATAGCAGCACAAATAGACTGAGACAATCTATAATATAAAAAGATGCAGAGTGTGATATTAATAGCATTAAATGTGGAGAAGAGGGGGAAGTGAATGTATATAGTTTTTGTATCATATTCAAAGTTAAGTTGTTATCAACTGTAATAACTATAAGATATCTTATGTAAACCTCATAATAATCACAAGAAAATACCTACAGTAGATACACAAAAGACAAGAAGAAAAGAAGCAAAGCATACCACCATAAAAAAGTTTTATCAAATCACAAAGGCAGACAGCAATAGAAGAAGGAACAAAGTAATCATTAGTCAGAAAACAATTAACAAAAGGCAATAGTAAGTCCATACCTATCAATGATTACTTCAAATGTAAATAGAGTGAAAAACAAGATCCAATAATATGCTTTCTATGAAAAACTCATTTTAGTTTTAAGAATACACATAGTCTGAAAGTGAAGGGGTATAAACAATATCCCATGCAAATGATAAAGACATTAGAAGTGGCCACACTTTTAGCCAAAATTTGTAACAGAGAAGAAAATTCTGCCAGGAAATGAAAACTTTTAAAATAAATGCTTACTAAAACTAGCGAACAAGTTAACTTATTTTCTTCTTAAGTATTTAGACAGAAAAATGAATTTTAAGATGTGGGAATTTGAAAAGGAATGAAATCTCTTACACAAACAGCTATTAGTAAAAAGGTAAGGTCCTGGGAATATCTGAACTGGCATAACTAAACTATTTCTGGTGGCATACTCATTGGATGTAGGGAAATGAATTAACATATTTATTCAACCATTTACACTCACTTGATAAGGCTCCAGAAGCAAATAAAATTAAAATATGACAGTCTTAAAACAGAGTATCACTAAAAATAATGAAGGAGGAATTTATAAGTGTCTTTCAGCTGCCTCTGGCATCCTAACTTCATCCCCATACCAGTTTCACAGATGTTGGGGAAGAAGCAAACATTTGAAGGATAGTCAGAAGATGCTAACAGTGAAAAGGACTAAGGAGAACAACAAAGTACAAGGTAGGGCTGACAGACCTTAACTGCAGATACCCATAACAACTCAAGAAACCACTTGGTTAGGCATATCACAATGATAATTTTCCTGGACAATGTGTCAGTGTATAAAGAGCCAGGTGCTTCCTCAATACGTGGAGTTTATTCCAAGAGCAACGAGTACCAATTAAATTACTTCTTAAGCTTCTTGATTAGCAGATTCCACATTAACCTCCCTTTTAAATTATATAAATACCATATCCTACACCAAACCAAGCTGATATATTCTGTCTAAGACCTTTTCATTTTTTTATTATTATGTTTTCATCCCAACATATACATGCTGGGGAACAAATTTGGTTATGAGTGTATTTCTGAGCAAGACCGTTACAACACAGAAATAGATGTTAACTTTTAATCAGAATCCATATCTGTGAATGGCATCCCGGTTGCCAGCAGGATGACTTCAGTAAGCATATTGATGGAATATAATATAGTCATACATTGTTTAATAACAAAGATATGTTACAAGAAATACGTGTTTAATAACAAAGATATGTTATAAGAAATATGCCTTTAGGTAATTTCCTTGTTGCGCAAATATCATAGAAAATACTTATGTAAACCTAGCTGGTTTAGGCTATTACACACCTAGGCTTTGTTGTATAACCTATTGCTTCTAGGCTACAAACCTATACAGCATGTTACTGTACTGAATAAGAAATTGTAACACAATAGTATTTGTGTATCAAAATATATTTAAACCTAGGAAGGATACAATAAAAATCTGGTACCAAAGATAATAAAACAGGTCGCCAGGATAGGGTACTTACCATGCAGAAGTTTACAGGACTGGAAGTTGGTCTGGGTGGGTCAGTGAGTGAGTGGTCAGTGAATATGGAGGCTTAGAACATTACTGTGCACTCCAGTAGACTTTATAAATACAGTACACTTAGCCTACACTAAATTTATTTTTAAAAAGTAAAGAAATTGTCCTTTGATATTATGATATTATGATATTATTATTATGTTTTCATCCCAACATATACACGCTGGGGAACAAATTTGGTTATGAGTGTATTTCTGAGCAAGACCGTTACAACACAGCTCCATTGTATTCTTATGGAGCCACTGTCTTATATGCAGTTTGTTGTTGACTGAAACATAATTTGGCACATGTTTGAATTTATAACCAAAATTGTGCTTAAAAATTAATATATATCCAAAGAAGACATATTCCATTTCAACAAAAATCCTTCTTTGAAAATATGAATATATTGTATTTAGGAAAAAAGTAAGTTCTGCTGCTTGAAAATTTAGTAATTGAAGTCATAATTTTGAAACCTGACCAGTTTTGCACCACATATTAGACCCCTGAGCCCCAGTACATTTAGCTGAAATACTCTGAATGTTTACCCAGATACAAATATGTTTGATGGGCCTACATCCTAGTAGATTCTAAATCGAACTACATTTATCTGGAATTAAATCTAAAAATAGTTTATAACAGTGTTCATTAGAAGAATAAGGCAGCATTGTTTTTCCTCATGAATTTTGATAATTTGGTTAAGTTAGGGTTTACACTATGCTGTCCAGATTTACACCTCAGGAAAGGAGCAGTTAATATTTTCCACAGGGTAGTCATATTATGCCTCCTGGGCTCATTTGATATTTTACTAATCTTCATAGCATAGTAAATTATCTGTTTTAACTTTAAAACAGATGATGATATAAGACAAAACGATTTTTGAGCTTTTATTTGGGTAAAAAGACAAAAATAAAATAAAGAGCTTCATAAATTTTAAAATAGTATATCGTGAAAATTGTAGTCACTGTTATTTTTGAAATGTTTACTGATCAAAGACCATGTTTTGTGAAATCTGTGTTCTCTACCTCACTGCTGAGAAAAACACAGGTTGTATATAGAATATCAATACTTATAAACTGCAGTATGTTTTTATTGGGTTGACTTTGTTTAGCTATATTAACTACACTATACACTGAGGCACATGTGCCTAATGATTTTTAAAATTGCTTAAATATAAGTCATAGATATGTGGGTGCCATTATAAAAATCAAATAAGTAAATTAATAAATCAACATAGAATTTAAGGTAAAACATACAGGTATCTTTCATGTGATTAATTTTTCGACTCTATTCTTGAGTTCTGCATAGTGTGACTGAGTTCATCTGTCAGTAGTCAACAATTCTAGTACAGAAGAAATCCCTTTTAGTGATAAATTATTGCAGTGTTTCTATGCGGGAATTGGTTTAACATTTCAGACACTTGAACAAAAGGCTTATTTTTGTTACAGTATTCTTGCAAGATGCAGTATTTCCTTTTGTTCAGCCTCATCTTCAGTTCACTTCAAATCACAGTCTTATAGGAGGATATAAATCTGTGTCTAGGGTCAGAGATGGTTAGCTAATCATTTTTCAGTAATAGTATGCTTTTCATTCACAAAGAATGTCTGTGTCATGTGGCTTTAAATGAAAGAAAACAAGTAAAATATCTGGAGTATAGGTTCTTCCAATAATGAAGTGTGAAACACCTATCTGATTCATGCTAATGGAAGTTAGTGACAATACCTGTTAGAAACCATAAGAAACAAATGTTGTAAGACAAACTCAACTATATATTAGTACCATATAGTGCTACACACCCATACCACCATCACCTAGAGAGATCAACTGGAAATTCTGCTGGTGAAAAAGACAAAAGGGACAGAGGATTGTGTCTTAATGTAGATGAATAACAGGGAAAGTGATAAGATGATATAGGTATGTGGTTTTGACCTCTTTAACTTACTTTCAACAAGCTCATACACATGTCTATAGCTATGTCAGAAGAACAGTAGAAATTGTACTGCAGTCACAATGAAGAAAAGAATATAATTTCCTCTACTCACAAGGCTTTTGGGGAGTGCTGTATCCCCAAGTTTCCCTGGGTTTTTTGCAAGGCTGAGCAAGTTTTTTCCTAACAGCAGCAGGTATTTTCATGGATCACTAGATGCTAAATTGTGGGCAGCTTCTTATAACTACCCAGGTCATACAAGGCTACCTGTGTGCTGGGTCAACAAGCAAGGTCATGTTCAGCTTAGTGAGAGACTAGATGGGAGTGTCATAAATCAGGAGTTCTGGGACTTTCTGCTAGAGCCAATATGATCTCTTCTAACTGAGGTTTATTCTTATTCAAGGTACAGACTAAACTGTGGTAATTTGCAGATCCCTAAAATATCAAGGGACCCTTACAAGCAATCTTTCATTTCAAACCTCATTTTCTGGTAGAATCTTCTTTAAACTCCTTTCTCATTACTAAAGTCACTTGGAATTTAAATGAGAAAAAAAAAAGACTCAATATGTTAGACCCTGGAGATCTACTTGGGAGGCTGAGTAAATTTGTGAATTTGAAATTCTTCCTGAACTATTTCTTCCCCAAAATTATTTACTTGAATGAAGGTAATTCCCCCCAAAATAGACTACCTATTCATAATATCCCTTCAGTTTATCCAAATGGTGTAATTTTGAAAGATTCAACACATCAATTTTGAGTATACTATCACAGTTTGCTAAGATTGCATCACCAACAAATCACAGCCCCTTCTTGTTCCCTGATTTCCAAATCATATTCTTCTCTGGAAATCGGGGTCAGGATTAAAGGGAAGTGACAAAAGTACATAGTTTATTCAACATCTATATAGATGTCTCAAAGACATTTTTGGTCTTTGGAAACTCTAACACTTAGGATACATTAGGATACATTCAGCAAGGGAGAGTTGGAATAAATGCAATACATTGTTCCGTGAGCACCATTTCCTCTCATTATGTTGCTACCGGAAATAGTCTTTGAAAATACAAATATAGTCTATCATAAGTACAAAATTTATCCTTTACATAGACTAACGAGTACTATCGTTTTGGTTAGGCATGCTTTATGTTTCAACAGAAAGAGATCATAACAAGTAAAGATTCATCTTTCTCACAACACCAAGAAATTTTGCAAAGATAATACATAAGTATCATAGAAACTCTCTTTTAATGCTAGGTGGACTAAAACTGTATGTATCTTCATTCTTCTATAAAGAAAGTCATCTTATTTATATGTTACTCTAAATACACTTTTGTAATGCCCTTATACACATGACTATACTTCTTGCCATTTGTTGGACCTTGAGGACACATAAAAAACTGGGAAATATATGAATATATGCATAAAAATACATCAAAATATGCATGTGTAAGGATGTTCATTGTAGTATTATTCATAATGGTAAGTCATCCAAATATTTATCAGTAGAAGAACTATTAAATAAATTATATTATTTATAATTCTAATAATAACTAATGATTTATTTAAGCATAAAATAGAATGATAAACAGCTATTTAGTAAAACTATATGCATATAATAATACGGAACAATTCCCAAGATAATTATTATATCTATTGCAATGTACAAATCAATCTATAAGATGTAATGCAATCTTGTAAAAAGTTAAAAAATATTATACATAAACACTATGATGAAATTGTCTCACTGTATGTTTGTATTGCTAACAGTAATTTAAATAATTTAAAATGTGCAAAGTATCTGAACAGACATTTCTCAGCAGTATACAGAAATGCTCAACATCACTAATCATCGGGAAAATGCAAATGGAAACCACAATGAAATATTATCTCAGCCCAGTTAGAATGAGTATCATCAAAAAGATAAAAAAAAAAAATGCTGGCAAGAATATGTACAAAAGAGTACTGTTATACACTATTGGTAGGAATGTTAATTCAGGCATTGTGGAAAACATTATAAAGTTTTTCAAAAAAAACTAAAGATAGATCTACCATACAATCCAGCAATCCCACCACCGAATATTTAACCAAAAGAAAGGAAATCAATATGTCACAGGGATAACTGCACCCTCGTGTTTATTGCAGCCCTATTCACAATGGCCAAGATATGGAATCAACCTGTGTCCATCAACAGGTGAATAGATAAAGAAAAATGTGATATATATACTCAGTGGAATACTATTTAACCGTTAAAAAGAATGAAATACTGTCATTTTTGGCAACACGAATGAGCCTAGAGGACACTATGTAAAGTGAAATTAATCAGGCACAGAAAGATAAGTACCACATATTCTCACTCATATGTGGAAGCTAAAAGGTTGATCTCATAGAAGTAGAGGATTGAATAATGGTTACTAGAAGCTGGGAAAGGTAGAGGGGAGGGGAGACAGAGGTTGTTTAATAAATACAATATTACAGCTAGATAGAATAAACACTTACAGCTTTTTATAGCACTAAGGGTGACTATAGTAAAAAATAATTTATTGTATTTCTTCAAAATATAGAAGAGAGAATTTTGAATGTTACAAACATAAAGAAATGGTAAAAATTTAAAGTGATAGACATACTAGTTATCCTGTTTTGATCATTACACATTGTATACATGTATCGAAATATCACACTGTACCCCAAAAGTATGTACGATTATTAGTAATATATTAATTATGTGGCAATTAAAAATAAATAAATACCACAATATATTAAAATGAGCTATATGGGCAATTAAATTATAAATTATTTTTCTTTACTCTTTATACCTTTAAAAGAACATTAATAACTGATATTTTTAAATACACAAATAGTCACTGAAGAATCTTACTCTCACTAGACCAAAAATCCATTGTACTGGATTATGGGGATTTCCTTCTAGTTGACTTAAATGAATCTGCAAGTCATAAACAGTTAAATGAATGTCTGAATTTTCTGTACAAATCACAGAAACACTCCCTTAGCAGTCTCTAAAGGCTGGCTGTTTGGTGGGTAGAAAAGATGTAGCAAATTTCATTCTGACTCAGCATATGCTAAGAGCTAAAATGTCTGTCCAAAGGAATTCTTTGGAGAATAAAATTTCAAAGCTGAGACTTAAGTGTACACTAATGACCTGGTACATTAATGACTTAATGACTTTTCAGTGTAGTGTGAAATTCTCTGTTAACATATCAACGCAGTGTAAAATACTTTACAGGCATGCTTTTATTATGAAACTGTATGTCTGCGGTGTAGTCTACTAGTAATTCTTTTTGCTCATTCAGTAAATATTTCTAGTTACATTCTGAGCACTTGGTCAATTGACATTTATATTGGGTGGTAATCTTTTTTCACTTTTTTATTTGACGATTTGTACTAATTGTCTATTTGTTAAATCTGGGGACCAGAGACCACTGACTACCCTAGTTTTCTTTGACAACAAACATTTAACTTGAGTGATGTCAATTTCAGATTTCAGTTTCAGGTGCAAAAAATTTAAAACATCTAACCAAGTTATATAGTAATGATACCGAGATTATAAATTGGGCTTCCTGACTTCCATTCTTATACATATGTCATGACTTCATTCCAGCTAGCACAGGACAAAGCAATACCCACAAATAAAAAAATACATTTATAAAAAACTATAATTAAAACATAGAGAAAAGTAAATACAATCAAATACATATTCTTTACTGCCCTTTTGTCAGACTTTATTATGGTAATTTATTGGGTTGAAGGAATTTTAACGGAAGCGATATTGTGCCTGCCAATTGACTCTAGGTCTTTTAAATTCTATCAAATTGTTTGATTTTTCTGTCATTCTCCTGTTCTCCGTTAGAAGACTAGCATGTCCAAGATAATAGCTATTTTTTCAGCTGATATACTAGAAAAAGAAGACACAAGGAGCACAGGGTCAAACAACTCATAGACTTGTAACAGGAAATATATATTTTGTGCTGCAAGCCACTGATACTTGGTGGTTGTGGTTAATACCAGAAAATGTTCACAAATATACTTACATATAGTTTTATATGTTCAGAGTTTATTTTTTTTTTATTTTTTCTTCTTTGATTTCAGTGTTGACTCAGTCATTGTTCAGTTCAGAGTTTATTTAGTTTATCCCTACATTTATTATTCTCATAATTATTTATTGTATACTTGACTTCCTTTTGAGGTCACTTTTCCTCTTCTTAAAGAGCAATCTGTAGAAATTCCTTTAGTATGAAACAGTTCATAGTCAGTTTCAAAGTTTATGCTTGTTGGAATATGTCTTTATTCTTCTGTAAGTTTTTAAAGGATGTTTTGGTTAGGTATGCAATTCTAAGTTGATAGTTACATATTTTCTTAACTATTCAAATAATATTTCACTGTTTTCTGGCTTCCATTGCTTCTACTAAGAAGTCAACTGACTATCTTATTGTCCTTTTCAGCTAATAGTTCTTTTTTCTCTCTGTTTTAGTGCTGTCTTTAGGGTTCTGAAGTTTTACTACAGAATGTCAAGTTGTGAATTTATTTTTATTTATCCCTTTTGGAATCCATTAGTTTTTAAAATGGAAGATTCATGTTTCTCATCAATTCTAAAAAGGTGTCAGACAATTATTTTCAAATATTGCCTCTCCCCAATTTCTCTGTTACTTTCATCTGTTTCTCAAAATGGATTTAGATTGAATCTTCTCACTGTATTATTTATGATCCTTAATCTTTATATTTTCAATTTTTTTCTCACTACTACATTCTCAAATGATTTTCATATCTATCTTGTAGCTCTCTTACTCTTTCTATGTTAATCAGTGATCTAACTTGTCCATTGAATTTCTAATTTCATATATACATTTATATATGAATATATTTCTGAAGTTTTATTTGGCTCTTCAAATCTACCTGGTTATTTTTTAAAAATCTCTTATCCTTTTGTTAAACATTTAATACCTTTTTTATTATCTTAAAATAATAAATCTATGTACTGTTTATTCTACATTTGTTAATTTCAATAAGTGCAGCTTGTTTAAATCTGCATGAAATGCTTCATTTTAACCCAAATTTTATTTTCAGAAATCAGAAGTTTGAGAGACAAATGCCTACTCCAGTGCTTCCTTGCCTCTCTAAATTTATATTTTCTCTTTTTTCTTGTACCAAAGATTTAGTTTAATTTCTGATCAGTTCAGCTATGTATGTACAAATGAATTTTATAACTCTTCAGAAATTTTAGATATTCTATACCAGGATTGTTCCCCGTACATCCAACATGTCATAATGATAGAATGTGAAGACTTACAGTAATGTTTATTTTAATATTTAAACATTTTTATATTCCTGGGTTAAATCCTACTTGGTCAGGATATATTTTTAAATATATCAATGGAGTTGGATTACTAATATTTCATTAGATTTTCTGCATCCATTTTCACAAATTAGATGGGTCTCTCAATATTCTTTCTTACTTTTATCTCTAGGTTATAATAGTTTCATAAATGAGTTGTAAAATGTTCCGATTTGTCTTTTATATTTTTTGGAACTATGTTCAGAAGACAGAAATTATATGTTCTTTAAAATATCCAGTAGATCTTAAGGGTTTGGTTTGGGGAATTTCTGACGATTCCATCATGGATTCATTCAGTTCTATTTTTTCTTAAATTAGTTTAATAATATATAATATTCTGTTTATTTGTACATTTTATCTACATTTTCAAGTGCATGGCAAAAAATTTCTCATAGTATTATTTTATTGTTAAACATCTGTAATCTATAATCTATATTTATATTTCTTAGCTATTTTTACACTTTTAAAAAAATAGTTATGTGTTACATAGAGGGATTTGCTACATAAGTAAATTGTGCACAGTTGAAATTTGGGCTTCTAGCAAGCACTGTCTCTCTCTTGTAGTGGACATGGCATCCAGTGGGTGGTTGTGTGCCCCTTATACCGCCTCTCTCCTTTCTTCCTTTACTGGTGCCTAGTTTTATTGTTCCCATCTTTGTGCTCACAGCCTAATGTCTAGGGTCTGTTTATAAATGAGAACATGCAATAATCATTTTTTGTGATAGTTCACTTAGAATAATGGCCTCCAGTTACATTCATGTTGCTGCAAAAAAAAAGAAAAAAAAAACGTGATTTTTAAAAATTTTTTCTTATTTATGGCTGCTTAGTATTCCATTGTGTGTATGTACCACATTAGTTTTTTAATCCAGTCCATTTTAAATGAGCGTCTGAGTTGATTCCATGTTTTTGCTATTGTTACACTGGTCATTAGGAACTTTTCTCTTTTCCTTCTTATCAATAATTTATAATATTTGCCTACTTTACTAATACTTTCAAAGATTTAGTTTTATGTTATGGATCCTCTCTATTATTTTTTATTTTTATTACCTGCCTTATGAATGTCTATTCTCACTTTTATCATTTTTTGCCTTTCTCTTTTTCAGCTTATTTTGATTTTTTTTTAGATTGGAAAATATAGTTCATTTAGAAAGTAAATTAGAGAGAAAAAAAGAGAGAAGATTCACTTCCCTAGGGTAGGAGAATGGATCAATAATAAGTAACATGGTGACCATGTCTCAAGGAGCCATATGGTCAGACCATGGCTTAGCAAAGCAATGGCCAGATACTGTTTTTCTAACTTCTTAAATTGGGTGATGAATTCACTGATTTTAAAACTTACTCTCTGTTGGATAACCATTTAAGATTATTCATTCCCTTTTAAGTAAAATTTTAATTTCTACTAATTTTGATGTAGATTACTCTTATTATCTTAAAATTACTTTTAAAAAATTTTTAGTATGACATCTTTGACTCATGAATTATTTAAACTTTTTTCAAATGGATAGCAGTAAGTTTGTCATATTTTTATTTTTTATTTCAAGTATAAATGCATGTTGTCAGAGAATATATTTGTTCTTTGCTGAGACTTAGTTCATGGCCTAATATGTGGTGAATATTTATAAAAGCTCCATATGTGTTTGGAAAGAATATTTCCTAATCTTTGGATATAGGCATTTGTATATATTTATTAGATCAGTTTTTTAAAGTTAAAATTTGGAAGATACTTGCAATATTTTTTAACTACTTAATTACTGAGAGAAGAGTGCTACAATATTTTATGATGGTAATGGATTTGTTGATTTCTTCTTGTGGCTTTGTTATATTCCAAATACATTTGAGGCTATATGTTTATATGCATTTATATATCTCAGAAATAAGGCATTGGGTACATATACATTCAGAATCATTATGTCTTTGAGCAGAATGTACCTATTTGTCATTATGTAATAATCCTCTTTATTTCTGATAACTTTTTCATAAAGTATATTTTGTTTGATGCTAATATAGCAGATTTTTTTTTAGTGTATACCTGTTACATCTTTTTTCTATCCCTATGTTTTTAAACTTCCACATTTTTAAGGTTTAATTATGTATTTATGTACTGGATATTGCTTCTTTATTCACCTAATGATGTGTCTTATATCTGTCTGAATATACATACTTTGGTTTTTTTAATCTGATTTTGTCCTTTTTCTTTTCTATGATTTTATTTTATTTTTTTTTTCCTCCATGCCTCCTATTGGATTGGTCAAACTTTGTTCAGGCTCCTTTTCTTTCTCTCTTAGTTTGTAACCATTTAGAAAGCTTCTGAATTTTTTATTTTTAACCTTAAAATTTTAAAATTCATATTTTACCTAGAAAGTTTAAAGTTTATCCATACCTTTAAGTTCCTCCAAAATAATACATACTTTTTAAAACTATATAATTCTGATAAGCACTTACTTTTCACCCACTCTAGTTTCTCTCTCATTATGAAGTTATATGTTTTAATTTTCTAATCTATCTTACATATCTGTTCAAACTTTTTCATATTCCTATATTTTTATCTTTTTGTGATTTATTATGAGTCAGTTCTATTATTTAACATTTTATTCAATAATTTTCTATTCAACTTTGCTTACTTTGCTTTTTAGCTTGTTCGTTGAGTTTTATTTTTAATATTCTATGTAGCCTTTTATTTCAAATTTGACTGTTATTTTTCCACGATGTTTTCTACTTTTCCTGTGATTTTTATTTTTTAGTTTTTTTCTTTATTAAAAATTAATAATCTTATCTACACTTATCTACAGTTTTTTCAAGTTGCCCTATTATTTTATGTGCTGTGCTTTACCCCCTTCATGTGACTACTGAATTTCACTTTAAATGTGTCATTTTTGTGTGTGTTTTGTAAATTTTTATTTCTTTGTTTTAGGCTCATTTTCAGCAGGGATTTTTTTTTCTACTTCCTGTAGAATTCTTATGAGAGTTGAATGCTGTTTCTTCCATACCCTTAGAGTATGTCAGGCCTGGCTTTTTGTTTTCTGTTTATTTTTTTGTTTTTTTTATTTTGGTGATTCTTTAACTTTGTGGAACAAGTAAATTCAGTCTTTAATTGTCGGTATAGTTTATGCTTGTAGCTTAAGTTTCTCAGAGCATAATACAGTTTTCTACCAAGTCCTACAAGGCAAGTAGTTTTGCATTCTCCCAGAAGCAGTGAGAAGAATTTTTTTAGTTCTTGTTTTATTCGGGATCTTGGCTCCAACCACTCATTTCGCAGAAAGACTTAATTTTCTGTTCAATCATGATGCAAAGTCCCAAGACCTTCTCAGATTGACTACTAAAGCCAATTTCTTCCCCACTCAACTATCACAAACTTATGAGATTACCTTTTGGTTTTAGTTTTTTTTCTCTTTTCTTCTAGCCCCTGGTAGTTTTTCTTTTCTCTTTTTGCCTTAGCTACATATTTCAGTGAATACTTTTTACTTTTTATTTATTTATTTTTTTGAGTTGGAGTCTCACTCTGTCGCCCAGACTGGAGTGCAGTGGCCGCTCCCGGCTACCGCAGCCTCGACCTGCTGGGCTCTGCCGATCCTTCCGCCTCAGTCTTCCGAGTAGCCAGATTTACAGGCATGTGCTACCACACCCGGCTGATTTTTTTATTTATTGTAGAGATGAGGTCTTGCTGCCCAGGCGGGTCTCGAACCCGTGGGCTCAAGCAATCCACTCACCTCAGCCTCCCAAAGGCGCGGGATTACAGGCTGAGCCACCAAGCCCGGCTGTGAAGCAAGATTTCTACTGAATGCATATAACTCTTGCGCCATTGCAAAGTCATTAAATGATAAGTAAAACAATTGTAAATTAAAGATCATCTGTATTATTGTCAGTAAAAGAATATATTGATATAGTCAAGCACTTTGGAAATCTGTTTGATAATGTCTAGTAAAGTAGATACAAGTATATACAATGATCCAGCAATTCGAGTCCAAGATACATATCCAAAAGTAATGCATCTCTATATTCACCAAAAGTCATGTACCAACATTTACTAATACAATTAATGAAAATGTGTGTAGGTTCTAATTGCAAGCTATTATAACTTGCTGCTATGGATAAATCATGGGAAACATTTAACTTAAAACCTGCCTATTAAGGTTGTAGAAATTCAAGCCTATTAGACAATTTATCCAAGCCAGTTGGTGATATTTTTGGAAATAGAAGACAGAATCTCTGATTTTTAATGATACTTCTTAAAATATAATATATATTTTCTTTCCAGTTTTATTGAGGCATAATTGATAAATAAAAACTCTGTATATTTTTTATTTTATTATAGAAATGTGGGGTACAGAAAATGTAGGAGGCACCCTTATGGAAATTGGAACTGCAACCAATTCCTGATCAACACTACAAGTGCCCAGGCCATAAGAGATAAGATAGACAAGTGGAACCTCATCAAACTGACAAGTTTCTACAAAGTCAAAGAAACCATCAAGAGAGCAGGGAAATAGTAAACAGACTGGGAAAAAATATTTGCCAACTATATGTCTGACAAAGGCCTAACATCTAGGATCTACAAGGAGCTCAAATGTACCGGAAAACAGCCGGGCTCGGTGGCTCAGCCTGTAATCCCGCGCCTTTGGGAGACTGAGGTGAGTGGATTGCCTGAGCCCGCGGGTTTGAGACCCACCTGGGCAGCAAGACCTCATTTCTACAATAAATCAAAAAAATCAGCCAGGCGTGGTAGCGCATGCCTGTAATTCCGGCTACTCAGAAGGCTGAGGCGGAAGGATCTCTGGAGCCCCGCAGGTAGAGGCTGCAGTGGCCGGGAGCAGCTACTGCACTCCAGTCTGGGTGACAGAGTGAGACTCCAACTTAAAAAAAAAAAGTACCAGAAAACAAACAAACAACATCAAAAAGTCCCATTACAAAGTGGGCACAAGATATGAATAAACACTTCTCAAAAGAAGACCTGTGAACAGCCAACAGATACATGAAAAAATACTCAGCCTCACTCAAGAAAATTCAAATTAAAACCACACTGAGATACCACCTAACTTCAGTCAGGATGATCATCAATAATTCAAAAAACAACAGATGTTGGAGAGGATGAGGCAAAAAGGGAACACTTCTACATTGTTGATGGGAATGTAAACTAGTACAACCTCCGTGGAAAACAGTGTGGCAGTTCCTAAAAGATCTAAAAATTGGCCTTATATACAACTCCACAATATCCCTACTTGGAATATACCTAGAGGAGCTCACATCACTCTATGAAAAATATACCTGCACATGTATTTTTATTGCAGCAGTGTTCACAATAGCAAACACATGGAACCAACCATGTTGCCCATCGAGAGAGGACTGGAAAAAAACATGTGGTACATATACATGATGGAATATTATGCAAACATAAACAAGACAATATTATGAACTTCACAGCAACCTGGATGGAAATAGAGTCTATAATACTAAGCAATCTATCACAGAAGCAAAGTACTGAATATGACATGTTCTCACTTATAAGCAGACCTTGAACAATTATCATAATAGTATTAGAAAAGGGATTGGCAGTAACAGAAAACTGCTGGGGGTTGGGGAAGTGGGATTGACAGTAGTGGGGATCTGCTGTGGGAGAGGGGCTCACCTCATCAACAAGGGTACCTACAAAATGAATATTTTTATGCCTAACCCTGAATTGTACCCCACATCTTTAAAATAAAAAAAATTATAATCAAAACAATTATGAAAGAGGGGATTTTAGCAGAATAAAAGCAATCTTTTAACAAAAAAGTACAATCCTATTCACTATAGCAGCAACAACAAAAAAAATCAAATACCTTGACATCTTCCTAACCAGAGAAGGGAAAGACCTTTACAATAAAAACTACAAAAGACTGCTCAAAGAAATCAAAAATGACACAAATGGAAAAAATATTCCATGCTCATGGATTAGAGGGATCAACATTATTAAGATGTCCAGCCTACCCAAGGCAATCTATAGATGTAATGCAATACCCATTAAATCACCAACATCATTCTCCTCAGACCTGGAAGCAACAGTATAGAAATTCATATAGAAGCATAAATAGCCATAAATAGCCTAAACTATCCTCAGCAAAAGAAATAAAGCAGGAGGTATCACACTTTCAGACTTTAAACTTTATTATAAGGCTACAGTAATCAAAACAGCCTGGTATTGGTACAAGGACAGGCGTATATATCAATGGTTCAGTATAGAGATTCCAGAAGCAAAACCTTAATTTCTCAATCAACTCATCTTTATCAAAGCCTCCACTAGCAACCACTGGGGAGAGATCTTATTCAGTAAATGATGCTGGGAAAACTGGCTGACAGCATGCAGAAGATTAAAACGAGACAACACCTATTATCATTCACAAAAATCAACTCTCAACGTATCAAAGACCTAAACATAAAACCTCAAACTATAAGAACCTTAAAAAACACAGGACTTTGTCAGATATACAGTTGGAAAAGATTTTTTCACAGACTGTAGGCTGTCTCCCAGTTCTCTTGATGGTTTCTTTGGCTTTGCAGAAGCTTATCATTTTAATGAGGTCACCCTTGTCTATCCTTATCTCTCATGGCATGGGCGCTTGTGGTTTGATCAGGACTTGGTTGCCAGTTCCAATTTCCATTAGGGTGTCTACTGCATTTTCTGTACCCTACATTCCTATAACAAAATAAAAAATATACACAGTTTTTATTTATCAATTACAGCCCAATAAAACTGGAAAGGGGATGCATATTATATTTTTTAAAGTACTGAATTAGAAATCCAAGATTCTGGGTTTTATTTCCAAAAATGTCACCAACTGGCTTGGGCAAATCATTTAACTTATAGGCTTGAATTTCTACACCCTTAATATGCAGGTTTTAATTTAAATGTTTCCCATGACTTATCCATAGCAGACAACTTCTAATAGCTTGCAATTAGAACTTACACAAATTTTCATTAAGGTATAAGTAAGTTTCTTTTAGTTTGAGGTTTTACATTTAGGTTTTTGATTCATTTAGAGTTGATTTTTGTGTATGGTGATAGGTAGGGGTCTTGTTTTAATCTTCTGCATGTGATCAGCCAGTTTTCCAAGCACCATTTACTGAATAGGTTGTCCTCTCCCAAGTGTTTGGTGGTGGAGGCTTTGTTGAAGATGAGTTGGTTGAAAAAGTGAGGTTCACAGCATAAGCTCTTAGGGATTGAATGTCCAGGAAATATTTTAGTTCTCCCTCACTGATGAAGCTTAGCTTAGTTTGATAGGAAATTCTTGGTTGAAATTGTTTATCTTTGAGAATTTTGAAGATTGGACTCCAAGCTCTCCTATCCTGAAGTGTTTCTGTAGATAAATTTGGTGCTATTCTAATTGGTCTTCTCCAGTAGGCTGTCTGACCTTTTTCTCTTGTTGCCTTTAGAATTTTTTTATACCTACTTTGTGTAGGCAAATTATTGTGTCTGGGAGTTGGTCTTCTAATTTGTTGCCTTGCAGGGGTTCTCTGATTCTCTTGTGTTTGAATGGCCGTGTCACTGATGCATGAGGGAAGTTTTCTTGGATAATGTCATGGAATGTTTGTTCCAGGAAGGTCTCTGTCTCTCTATCTGCCTCAGGAATTCCAAATAATCTTAGGTTTGACCTCTGAAAATAATTGTTCATCTCTTGAAAGTTTTGTTCTGTCTTTTTAAGTGTCTTTTTTGTGTTTTTAACAGTTTTGGTTAGTTCCATATTTTGGTGCTTAAGTTCTGAGATTCCTTCTTCTGCTTCATTAATTCTGCTTTCCACGGTTGTCAGTTTGTTGTTTATTTTATTCACTGAATTCTTTATTGCTGTTATCTCAGTCATTAACTCCTTCATTCTTTCCTCCCGTCTCTCCTCAATTCTATTTACTGTTTCTATTAATGTCTTGATATCTAGGTTTGTGGTTTGAGACCAGTCATTCTGTGGGCTCTTCATTGTTTGCATTCTGAATTCTGTATTCTCAGTGTCTGACCTCCCAAGGTCTGTGTGAGACTCATATTCTCCTTTTGGTTTTTCTTCATTTGTATAGATTTTCCTCCCCATTTTTTGGGGGGGGTGGTTTTTACTTCTGTTTGCTCCATCTCCTATTCTTCCTTATGTGGATCCTCTGGCTTTGTTCAATTCTGAGGTTGGACTGTGGGTTGGGGGTTGTACTTTTTGCCATTTTTAGATTTAATTGAGGGGGAACTGTGATTCAGAAATTATCTGTAGATCCCAGTGTCCACTGACAGGTGTGTGGGTCTCCTGGAACCCTCTTCCAACTACCTTACAATCTGTTCATGCAGTGGGGGTATAAGTTTGCCCCCTCGAAAGCAAAATGAGGTAAGAAAAAGGAAAGGAAAAAAGTAGAAACAGGAAGGAGGGGGACAAGAGGAAAGTGGAGAGAGAGAAAAATAAGAGTTAAAACAGAGAGGCATACCAACTAACAAATGAAAAGAGACACAAGCAAAGACAGAAAAGATAAAATAAACAAAAACATACTGACATTCATACAAACACACAATCTGATTTAAAAAAAAAAAACCCTATTGCTGTACTCTCCCTCAAAAATACCCATATACAAACAGGAAGTCTTGAAATAAAAAAATAATAATAACAGAGACATAGAAAGCATGAAAATGTAATCAAACAGAAAGAGAGAAGAAGAAAAGAAAAGAAAAGAAAAAGAAAAAGAAAACCAAGCAGAACAAACAAACAATAAAAAACAAAACTTTCTCTGAGACACTTTCTGTAACTTCAACTTCCTTTCAGCTCTGGTTGTCTCCTGCTTTGTTTCTTTTGCTAAGGATTGTTTTGGCTACTTGTGGTCATTTATGTTTCCATATGAATTTCTGAATTGTCCTTTCCAGGTCTGAGAAGAATGATGTTGGTAACTTAATGGGTATTGTGTTGAATCTGTAGATTGCCTTTTAGGATGGACAGTTTAACAATGTTGATTCTTTCTATCCACGAGCATGGAAGATTTTTCCATTTCTTTGTGTCTTCTTAGATTTCTTAGAGCAGTGTTTTGTAGTTCTCATTGTAAAGGCCTTTCACTTCTCTAGTTAGGAAGATGTCGAGGAATTTTGTGTGTGTGTGTGTGTGTGTGTGTGTGTGTGTGTGTGAGACTATTGTGAATGGAACTGTACTTTTAATTTGGATCTCTACCTGCTTGTTGTTGGTGTATAGAAATGCAATTGTCTTTTGCACATTTATTTTGTATCCTGAGTCTTTGCCAAAGTCCTTTATCAGTGCAAACAAGTTTTTGACTGATTACCTTGGATTTTCAAGGTGTTGGATCATATCATCAGCAAAGATGGAAAATGACTTCGTATTTTCCTGTTTGGATACCCCGGATTTCCTTCTCTTGTCTAATTGCCCGAACTAGGACTTCCAACACAATGTTGAACAAGAAGGGTGAGAGTGAGCAGTCTTGTATTGTTCTAGTTTTCAGGGGAAATGTTTCCAGTTTCTGTCCATTTAGCAATATGTTAGCTGCGGGTTTATTGTAAATGGCACTTACTATTTTGAGGAATGTTCCTTCTATAACTAGGTGTTTGGGGGGTTTTATCAAGCAGAGATGTTGGATTTTATCAAAAGCTTTTTTTGCATCTAATGATATAATCATGTGGTTCTTGTTTTTACATCTGTTGATGTATTTAATTACGTTTATGGTCTTATGAATGTTGAACCAGCCCTGTCTCTTGGGGATGAAGTCTATTTGGTCATGGTGGATGATTTTTGAGATGTGCTTTTTGGATCCAATTTGCTAGAATCTTGTTGAGAATTTTTGCTTCTGTGTTCATAAGTGATATTGGCCTATAGTTCTCTTTTTGCTGTTGGATCTTTACCCAGTTTGGGTATCAGTCTGACGTTAGCTTCATAAAAATGATTAGGGGAGAATTTCATCTTTCTCAATTGCCTTGAATATGTTCAATAGGATTGGCATCAACTCCTCCTTGTATGTTTTGTAGAATTCTGCTAGAAAGCCATCCAGTCCATGGCTTTTTTGTAGGTAGTTTTCATATGACAGAGTCAATTTCCTGGGTTGTTATTGGCCTATTTAGTGTCTCAATGTTTTCTTGTTTCAACCTGGGGAGATTGTGTGATGTCAGACAGTCCTCCATTTCATTTAGGTTATCAAGTTTGTTTCCTATAGGTGTACATAATAACCTCTGATAATCTTTTAAATTTCTTCAGGGTCAGTTGTGATTTGGTCTTTTGTATTTCTGATTGTGTTTATTTGGGCTTTTTCTTGTTCATTCTGGCTAGGGGTCCATTAATCTTGTTAATTCTTGCAAAGAACCAGCTTTTTGTTTTTTTGATGTTTTTATGATATTTTTGTCTTCTGTGTCCCTTATTTGGGCTCCTACTTTGGTGATTTGGATTCTTTGGTTAAAGTTGGGGTTTTGGTGGTCCTCAGTTTTTAGCTCCCTTAGGTAATTTGTTTGGCTTTCAACTTTTGATCTGTCCATTATCTTGATGTGTGCTCATAGAGATATAAATTCCCCTCTTAGAACTGTTTTCATGGCATCCCAGTGGTTTTGGTAAGATGTTTCTTCATTTTCATTTGTTTCCAGGAATCTTTTAATTTGTGTTTTGATTTCAGTTTTGACCAAGTAGCTGTGCAGTGTCCTTGTCTTTGTGGGCTTTAGTGAAATTTTGTTGGTTTGATGTTTATTTTTATTCCACTGTGGTCTGAGAAGATGCATGGCAGTATTTCAACCTTAAGGGATTTGTTTATGCTTGATTTATGGCTGAGTACATTCCATGTGATGATTAGTAGAATGTATATTCTGTGATTGATGAGTGGAATAATCTGTAGGTATATATTATGTCCATTTGGTTGAGTGTCAAGTTTAGTTTCTGGAATTCCTTGTTGATTTTTATGCCTTGATGATTAATCTAGGGCTGCTAGTGGGGTATTCAAGACCCCTGCTATAATAGAGTTAGTCAATATCTTTTTTTAGTTTACTTCATAGTTGCTTCATAAATGCTGATGCTCCTGTGTTGGGTGCATATATACTTGTTGATGAATTGTACCTTTTATTATTATGTAGTGTCCTTTTGTATCTTTAAAAATTTTTGATAGCTTAAAGGTTGTTTTGTCTTATATTAAGATCATGACTCCTGACTTCTTTATGATCCATTTGCCTGGAAATTCATTTTGCATTCTTTAACTTTGAGTCTGTGTGCGTCCCTTTTGGTGAGATAAGTTTCCTGAATGCAGCAAATAATTGGGTCATGGTTTCTTATCCAGTTGACTATTCTGTGTCTTTTCAGTGGTGCATTTAGTCCATTCACATTCAGGCTGATTATTGAAACCTGATTATCTATCCTTGTCATGAGGTTCTTATAAAGTTTTTTTCTTTCTTTGCTTGTTTTTTCTGGCTTTGGGGTTGATGTATGTGTGTGTTTTCAAGTTTCCTGTTGCACTGTTTTCTCTGTTGGTTTTTTGCTTTGCTGTTCTCATGGGATGTGTGTGGTCATTTTTTTTTTCTTTCTTCTGAGCTTAATATATTTTTAAGTATCTCCTGTAGAACTGGTCTGGAAACTGCATAATCTCTTAGGGACTGAATATCTGGGGGAGAATTTTAATTCTCCATCACTGATGAAGTTGAGCTTGACTGGGTAGAAAATTCTTGTTTGAAATTATTTGTCTTTGAGGACTTTGAATATAGGGCTCCTGTCCCCTCTTGCTTATAGTGTTTCTGCCAATAAGTCTGCTGCTATTGTGATTGGGTTTCCCTGGTAGATAGTCTGACCTTTCTCTCTTGCTGCCTTTAGGATGTTTTCTTTTGTGTCTACTTTGAGTAGGTGAGTTACTATGTGTCTAGGGGTTGGTCTTCTCATTTGATATCTTGTGAGGGTTCTTGGTATCTCTTGTGCTTGGCTGGTCACATCTCTGGTGAGATGGGGAAAGTTTTCTTGGATTACCTCTTGGAATACTTGCTCAAAGCTGTTCTCAATTTCCCTCTCTTCTTCTTGGATACCAATCAGGTGTAGGTTCTGCCTCTTGATATAATCGCACATCTTTTTAGTCTTTGTTCACTTTTTCTGAGTCTTCTATCTATGTTTTTTACAGATCTGATTAATTGCATGTTCTGGTTTTCAAGTTCTGAGATTCTGTCTTCAGTTAGATTAATTCAGTTTTCCACGCTTGCATTTTGTCATTTATTTCCTGTATGAAATTGTTTTATTGCCAGTATCTCTTATACAAGTTATTTCAGTGTTACAGCTTATCTTTCTTGAGTCTTAGTCACTCTTTCCATCCATTCCCTAATTGTCATATTCTGGGACCAGTCATTGTTGACGTCCATTGTTTGAGCACCAAGGACTGGTTTTTCAGGAGTTTTCTCCCTGTTACACTTGAAATTGCCTGTGCTCTTCCTTTGCCTTTTCCTCATTTCTTACAAGTCTTTCATTTTTCTTTTTATTTCTGTTATTCAATGTTAGTGGGAAAGGCTTTCCCTTCTGATGTTTACTCAGCCCTCTATTCTTCCATGATCCATGCTCTGTATTTGTTCTATTTTGAAATAGTACAGTAGTTGGGAAGCTTTGCTGTTTTTTTGTAGATTTTGAAAGTTGATTAAGGTAAGTGTAGGGGGGCTAGGATTCATAAACTACTTGAAAATTGCAATTTTCACTTCCTGTGGTATGTGTTCCCTAAACCCACTCCCACCATGACTTTATATGATGATGCAAAGCAGAAACCAATGCAAATAAAATTGAACACAAAGAGACACAGACATACACACACTCCCCAATACAAACTGGAATAACAAAAAAGTGAAACAAAATAAACAACAGATAAAACAAGAAAACTGAACACGTACATACACACACATACACATACACACACACACACACGCACCTAGCACAAAGTGAATGAAGAAGAAAAGATGGAATTCAGATCAAACCCTCACACATATATTGACACACACCTTCAACTATAAAAAATGAAAATAAAACACCAGAAGAACAAAAGAACAAAAACAAGCCAACAACATCAACAAAATTGAAAGATGAACACTCAGTCATCCACATACACTCATAAACAGAAAACAACAAATAAATGAATAAATAAACAAAAATAAAAGAAAGAAAGAAAAAATTAGGGGAGGTCTAAGTCAAACCCTCACATACACATTCATGTACAAAGGAAAAAATATTTTTAAAATAGATGAACTAACACACAAACAGGCAATTTTTTAATAATTAAAAATTAACTAAAAGCCTTGCCCTCCTTTGGAAGGCTCTGTAATTGTTCTTCTAATCTGATCTCTCCTGCAGAGTCACCTCTTTCACTCTTTCCTCAATGTCCAGAGCAGGTAAGAAGGGGAGCAGTGGAGGCGTATAGGGCTGCAGTCCTCCCCTCTCACTCTCGTATGGTCAGGGAGATCTCCTCTGGTGGGGAGGTGTGGGATTGTCTCTTCCCTAGGTGTGTACTTGCAGGGGGTGCCCCAGTCAAGCCTATCCTGGGCTTTGTCCCTCTCAGTCATGGCCCAGTTATGTGGGTCTGACATTCAGAATATTGCTGTGGAGGAGGGATTTTGGGTCAGCCCCAGACTCACCACTGATCTCTTTGGAGTCCTTCCTCATCCTATCCTGGCCACACCCTTTGTTCTGCAGTTGGATCAGGGTATGGGGTGGGGCACCTGGTACTCAGTATTTTTCAGGTCTGTCTGAAGTTTGTGCTTTCAGGATATTCTCTATGGGTCATGATCAATCCCTGAGTAGCTGATCTGCTAGCCTCTGCTGCTCTGCAGCAAGCAAGTTGGAACAACTTCTCTCATTGCCTTCAAGATGGCAGCAATTTGTCTCTTCTGTCCCTATCCGTAGGACTCCTCTTCTGGACTCCCTCCACAGCCCCTGCTGCCAGTGTCCTGCCAAGCCCCAAAGTGGTGAGGCAGTCTCTCTTGCTACAGTGGTGAGGCAGAGCCTATAGCACTGAAGTAGTGAGGCAGTCTTTCCTACTACAGTGATGAGGCAGAGCCTGTAGCCAGCAGTCTCTCCTGCTACAGTGGTGAGGCAGAGCCTGTGGTGGTAGTCTCTCCCGGTTGCTTCTTCAAAGAAAATCTTTTGTCCATTGGGGAAAAACAATGGCACTTAGCTTCTGTGATTGGGAAGAGCCAGGAACCAAACAGAGAAAATATAGCAACATCTATTGCACCAAGGCCCTGACCACTTGCTCACAAGCCCCCATTTCGCCAGTCTCTCCCAGCATTTTCTTCACAGGAAGGGTTTTGTTGATTTTTTTTAAAATGACACTCGGTTCCTGCATTCCAGGAATTGCTAGTGTCCAAGCCCAGAGCTTCTGCACCAGCCGTTGCACCAGGAGAACCCTGGATGCTAGCTCCCTAACCCTCACTCAGTCACTCCCATGCCCACTCACTCACCAGCACATGCAGAAACTTTTCAATACACTCACTCACTCTCTGGGACTTGCATAGTCTGACTGACTCAGCTGCCATTTTTGTATCCTTGAATTTTCCTCTTAACACTGATTTAATGGTGTCACAGAGATTGTGATAAGATGTGTTTTGGTTTCTGTTCCTTTTCAGAATTATTTTTATTTGTGTCTTCTTTCCATGTTGACCCAGAAGTCACTCAGCAGCATGTTGTTTGGTGTCTGGGGCTTTGTGTGTTTTGTGGAGCTCTTCTTGGTGGTGACTTTTCTTTTTTTTATTAATCAATATTTTTTATTATGGTTTTGTGGGGTACAGTTAAGGGGTAGGTGTACAATTACATTTCATTCAGGCACCCTGTTGATAAGAGGTGTTT
>NW_007074473.1:0-17685 GCF_000164805.1 Carlito syrichta
CCCTCCCTCCCTCCTTCCCTCTCTCTCTCCTTCTCTCCTCCCTTGGCTTTCTAGGCTACTTTACTAGAAATTTTCCATTCTCCTTACTCCCTCCCTTTTTTTCCCTTCTCTATGTTTGATATTTCATCAACTTCTCTGAATTTGTTCTTTCTCTATTCCAACCTCTCATCTCCACCCCATCCCCATTTCCACTACCTTATTTCAGGTTATTTTCGTTATATATTTTCCTACCCAGTACCGCTTTCTAGGATTGCTTTACTGATCTCGGCATATGTCTCCCAGGCTCTGATATTTCTCCCTTTCAATCCATTATTTATACTACCTTGTATATCATTGTAGTCTGTGCTTAGCATGCACAGCCATATCCAGAATAGGCACTGAGTAAATATGTATTAAATCAATTAACACATAAATGAATTATGTTACATTCTCGCTCCAAAATTTCCAGTGGCTCCTGGCTGCCTATAGAATAAATGCAAAATCCCATGACATGGCAGCAAGATCATTACAAAACCAAGCAAAATGAGGACCAATGGGAGGCCCAAACATCACTTGTACGTTGACCACTTATGTACCTTCTCCTGAATTGTATTCCACAACGTTAAAATAAAAATGAGAATACAAAAACCAAAGGGAAAAATAATATATTTACAGTTGAATTTTCCATATGCCCTATTCTCAACCAAATTTTATCCGGCCACCTTATACTCTAACACAATGAATGCATCCTTAGTTTTCCAAAATGGCACAGCTTTTCCAGTCTATATTTCCCAAATGTGCTTTTATGAAATGCTGCTCATCCTTAGTCATCTTTGTTATCTTCTGTCAATAGTTCGCAATGTGAGGTGAGGGTGAGGGGCTCGTTAGAAGGCGTTTCAGTATAAAAATGATGAGATCCCACTCCACATCTATTGAATGAAATCATGGAGAAATAAGCTGACACATATTTTACCATGATAAAAGCAATTTTAAAAATCAATTGGCTTTATTAATATTGCTTTATTTCTGAACTCTATTCTTTTCCTTTTTATATATTTCTGTTCTTTCATCAGTATGACACTGTCAATTTTATTAGCTTTTTCAAAGAATAAGATTTTGGTGTCATTGGTTTTCTCTGTCTTCAAGTTTGCTGACTCTACTCTCATCTTTATTCTGCAATTGACTCTATTCAGTAATTTTGTAAAAATTTTGGTTGTCATGTTGTTCAGTTGTAAACTTTACATCGTGTTCTTTTTTATCTTTTTTATATTTTGTTTCTTTGCTAAGCCTTTATTCCTGTGTATTGAAATAGATTGTGTTCACCCTTACTTTTTGGAACATTTATTGTCTTAAAGATTTTTGTCTGATAATTCCAACATCTGTGTCAGTAGGCATTTGTTAAATGTCTTTTTTCCTTTTGAATTGAGATTTTTTGGGGGTTTTTTTCTTTTTTTTTTTGTATGCCAAGTGATTTTGGATTATCCTGGACATTTTGAATACTATGTCATGAGATTATGAGTCTTGTTTAAATTTAAGGGGAATGTTGATTTGTTTTTTCTGACTTTTATAGCAGACAATTCACTATGATAAGTTCAGTCTACAAATTCCAGCCTGCATTCTGTGTGCTCTGGTTCTAATGTCAGTTCAGTTTTCATATTTTCTGAAGTTTTGTTTTAATCAGTCCAACATGGAACCTGGGTGATAGTCTACTCTGTAGCTTAGGTCTCTACAAGCTGTTATGATTATATGTATGTATGCACAGTTGAGAGATGAGCCCAGGAATTCATACAAAAATTTGTGGGATTGCTGTCTTCATCCCCTTCCTCTGAGGGATTAATCTTTCTAGCTCCCTGCCCTAATCCTACCTCACATTCTTCCTGGGGCTGTTTTTGCATTCTGAGCCAAGCAGCAGTGGGAGGACAGACAGAGAGAGAAAGAGAGAGAAAAGCTATGGGGATTTGCTCACTGGTCTTAAGACCATAGTTTCTCCGGTCAGAAAAATGATTCTCCTCCCTCAATGTTCTAGGTACCTTTCCAGACACTGCTGCTTATTGCAGTGCCACTTCAGCTGCATGGGGGACTCAGGTAAAGAAAAAAAAGATACAGAAAATAAAGACAGACAACTTGGACATCTCTCCAACTGTCTCCAATCTTTGGCAGTCTTTTTCTTCACACTTCTCAGAATGGTAAAAGGTAACTCTTCTTGGTGCTCTTTCTGTCTGCAACTGGTATGCACTTTTAGATTTTTTTACTGTCTTCAAACCTAGGTCTGTCAAATACCATATTAAAAAAAGTAAACTTATCACTAATTCAGAGTTACTTATGGCGTTTTTCTAAAAATTTGTTTGCTATGTTTTCATATCCTCAGATAGCTGCTCTATGCATTTTCCTCAGGATTTATAGTTGCATTCAGTGGGAGAGACCATATTTCATGGACCACAGTACTATTTGACTCTTACAGTGGCCATTTCTCAGCTGAAATTACCCATCTGTTTATATATGTAGTCTGCCTTTTCCACTAGATTCTTTAACTTATTTTTTTGGTTTTTTTTTTTTGAGTTGGAGTCTCACTGTCGCCCAGACTGGAATGCAGTGGCCGCTCCCAGCCACCGCACCCTCGACCTGCTGGGCTCTGGCAATCTGCCGCCTCAGCCTTCCAAGTAGCTGGAACTACAGGCGCACGCTACCACGCCCAGCTAATTTTTTTTTTATTTAATGTAGAGATGAGGTCTCCCCTGCCCAGGTGGGTCTCAAACCCGTGGGCTCAGGCAATCCACTCACCTCAGCCTCCCAAAGGCGTGGGATTACAGGCTGAGCCACCGAGCCCGGCTCTTTAACTTATTAAAGTCTGAAAACGGGCAGGTTTTTTCTCTTGTCAGCTTGTTAGTGTAAAAAAAAAAATTTTTTTTTTTTGAGTTGGAGTCTCTGTTGCCCAGACTGGAGTGCAACGGCCGCTCCTGGCCACCACAGCCTCGACCTGCTGGGCTCAGGCGATCCTTCCGCCTCAGCCTTCCAAATAGTGGGAACTACAGGTGCACGCTACCACGCCCAGCTAATTTTTTGATTTATTGTAGAGATGAGGTCTTGCCAAGTTGCCAGGTGGGTTTCGAACCCGCAGGCTGAGGCAATCCACTCACCTCAGCCTTCTAAGGCGCGGGATTACAGGCTGAACCACCAAGCCCGGCTGTTAGTGTAAAAATTTGAGTCCATTTACTCAGGAGTTGAGCTAGGTTTGAGTTTTGTTGCTGATGCCAACACTTTCAGGGGAATGTGGGCTTCAAATTCTTCTAGTAGTAGGATATTATTTTCTTGTGCTTAAGGAAGGGTTTGGGTGCCACTGGTTTTTTTTTTTTTCCCTATTTCTGGTCCCCTCACATCTTTCCATCCTCCATATATTCCTGTGTTACAGAGGGTTCTCTTTCACTGCGCTTGTCCTTTGTCTAGCATTAGACTGCTATTGCTTATTACTGAGTACTCGGCTTGTGGTGACAACGGAAGACTGCTCTTTTGTCTTGGTGCAGCCTTAGTCTAGGTCAGGGCCTGTGTACCTGGGAGGATAGGATGGCTCCATCTCATCATTTCTAGCTGTCCTCCCTATAGCAGCTAAACTCTGCTTTATATCTGTGATAGTTCTTAGGAGTTTCTTGCCCTTCCTTCAATAATAGCAGCTATTTGTTCGGTATTGGTGTAAGATCCTGGGTCCAAGACAGTTTTCTTCTCCTCTTTACAATTATGAAGCTTTTTCTTCTGTCTCCCAGCAGAAATGGAAAAAGGACATTTCCTACTTATTCTGAGAGGTGGAGAGTGTTTTGCCTTCAACCCCCCTGAAGTGGCAATAAATATTTCCCTCTCTTCAGTGAATAATAGCATTTGCAACTTCTCCCCTAGTGGTTTAAGGCGTTTGGCTTCAAGAGTGAAGGACCTGGAAAAGCAAATGAAGTTTTGTACTTGTTGTTTGTGAAATACATGATCTCCATGCTCATATCACTGAAGGGAGAACTCTTTGACCTCCTGGTCTTCCCCCAATCCTTCTCATGAGTACCTGCTGGAGACTCATGAAAAAGGAACTGTGAACATTCCTTTTATGTCTTGGTCTACAGTCATTCCAGACTGACAGGTTAACCCACATTTGGCCTTTAAGGATTTTTTCTTTTTCTTTTTCCTTTTTTACAATTCTAGATGGCTTTTCTCTTAACTGCTTGTATAATGACCACATTTTTCACCTATGCTCTGGTATCAAGATTATGTTGGTTTCATAAAATGAGTTTCTTTTTACTATTTTCTAGAAAACTTGGGTAGAATTGAAATTATTCATCCCCTGAATGCTCGATAGAAAGATCCTTAAAATTTTTACTTTAAAAATATATATCATTTTGGTTTTCAATTTGTTTGCTTGTATTTTAACAATGTTTTTAAGAATTCTGTTTAAACTGGTTTTTTTTTTTTTAACTTTTTTTGACTAAAAGCAAAAAAGTCACCCAGCGGGTACAATGTGCACAGGTGGAGGTGGTGGGCACACTTAAAACCAGACCAAAAGTATTTGTACTCTCTAAAGCTATAGAAATTTTTGAAATAAGAATGCTAAAAAACTGGTTTTATTTCTTTTTGAGTCATTATTAGAAGTTATACTTTCTTAGTAAATTGCCATTTTTGATTAAGTTTTTTAAATTTGTTTGTATAAGGTTGTTCATGTTCTTATTTTTAAAATTTTTGGATCATATGTAGTTATGCATTCCTTTCCTTTCTTGGTATTGTTTGTTTATGCTTTTCTCTTTTTCTTGATAAATCTAGCCAGATATTTGTCTGCTGAACGGATTCTTCTTTATTTCTGTTGACTTTTTTATTTTTCTACTCAATATGTTTACTTTTGCATTTATAGTTTCTTCCCTTCAACATTATTTAAGATTTTTTTCTCTAATCTGGATAATTAACTTATTAGTATTTAGGTTTTCTTCTTTTGCAATATAAAGATTTATAGCTATGTAATTTTCTGAACATTCTGTTTTCTCTGTATCCTACAGGATTTGACATGCATGTTTTCAAAAATTAAATTTTAGTTATATTTCCGTTCTCATTATAATTTCTGTTTTGAACAATAAAATATTGAATGTGCATTTAATTTCCAAAAATATTTTTTAAATTTTTGTTTGTACACTATTGATTTTTAAATTGTCTAGCAGTAATAAACTATACTGTATGTGGCACATATTCTTTGAAATTTGTTGATCTTTGCTTTAGTGCCCAATGTGTAGTCAATATTGTAAATATTCCACGCATACTTGAAGAGAAAGTCACCATGTAATCTAAATATTTCTCTGATATAATGTTTGTTATTTGTGATATTCATGTTCCCTGTAATTTTACCAATCTTTGAATACTCAAGATGTTAATTTCTTTAGAAATTAGAAAAACAGAAGAGATTCACCTCCCCAAGTTAAGGGAGGGTATCAAAGCTTTTTTGTTTGTTTGTTTTGGGGTTTTTTTTTAGCTGCCAATTTCTAAGGAAGATGTGTTACCCTCTCCCATTATGATGGCCTCCCATTATATTCAGTTGAAATTTGTCTGGAAAACCTATTTTTAACTTTTTACTTTTCAACTTTTTGTGTTTTATGGGTAAGGTGGGAGTCTAATGAACATCATGATTGGAGGTTTTTTGTTTTGTTTTGTTTTTGTATTTGTTTTTTAAATCCCATTTAGACAATCTCTCAAACTTATGAGTTTTGATTATTTACCTTTTTGTGATTACTAGTAGATTTGGGATTTATTTTTACCATCTAACTTTGTACTTCTATTTTTTTCTGTGCTACTTTTTCTTATTCCTTGCTTTCTTTTGCATTGATAGAATATATTATTCCAATTATTCTCTGCCTCTACTAGTTTGTAAATTTTACAGATTATTCCTGTCTTTTGAGGTAATCATATGTAGATTGTGTACACTCTTATTTAACTTAGCAAACTCTAAGTTAATAAATAACTCTTTCCTTCTCCCAAGTAGTTTGAAAAGAAGTATAGCAAAATGGTTACCATTATAGGCTCTGGAGCCAAGCTAAGTTTGAATCCATGTTACTTGTGATATTTTTGTTTTTAACAAAGTTCGTTTTACCACTGTAAGCCTCAATATCCTCATTGGTACAATGGTGATAATAATGACTGAGACCTCTTCATATTGATATGAGAAGTATAAAATCAGGTAATATAGATATAGTACCTGATATATAAGGGCTCAGTAAATGTTAATTTATTAGTATGTTTGCCTTATTCATTGCTCTTAGAACATAAGAGATTTTTTTTCCTGATAGTCACTTCCAGTTATTGATTCTTTTTCTGGAGAAATTTCATTATTTTTCAAATTTTTATCTTTATTTTAAAAACATGGGGTGGAATTCAGGATTAAGTATGCAATTCATCATTGTGCAGGTAAAGTTTAGGCCTTCCTTTGGTTCCCACTATGCCTGGTTTGAAATCAGTTACCCTTATTGATGTTATGTGACCCACTCTTTCTTCTGTGACACCTTCCGGCTACTGCCAGTCTCTCTTATGATATTATGGTAAATGTTCAGGGTCTGATTCTGAATGAGAACGTGTGATAATTAATTCTTCGTTTCTGTGATAGATCACTGAGTATTATAAAAATTATTAAAACCTCTAAATTCATCCAAGTTGCTATGAAGTCCGTAAGTTTGTTGTTCTCTGTGGCTGTGTAATATGCAATTGTGTATATGTACCACTTTTTAAAAATCCAGTCCAGATATGATGGGTATCTGGGTTGATTCCATGTTTTTGTTATTGTGAATAGAGCAGCAGCAAATATACGTGTGCGGGTATCTTTTTCGTAGAATGATTTGAGTTCTTCTGGGTATATTCTCAATAGAGAAATTGCTGGGTCATATGGAAAGTCAATTTCTAGTTCTTTCAGGAATCGCCACACTGTCTTCCAAAGAGGTTGTACTAGTTTGCATTCCCACCAGCAGTGTAGAAGCATTCTTTTTTCTCCACATCCTCGCCAGCGTCTGTTCTTGTTTGTTTTATTAATGATGGCCATTCTTACAGGGGTTAGGTGGTATCTCAATGTGGTTTTGATTTGCATTTCTCTAATGATGAGTGAGGCTGAGCACTTTTTCATGTGTCTGTTGGCCACCCATATATCTTCTTTTGAGAAGTGTCTATTCATGCCTTTTGCTCACTTTTTAAAGGGGCTGTTTGTTTTTCTCCTTTCAGTGTGTTTGAGTTCCTTGTAGATCCTAGATGATAGACCTTTGTCAGAAAAACAGTTAGCAAATATATTTTCCCATTTTGTGGGCTGTCCCCCTGCTTTCTTGATGGTTTCTTTTGCTTTGCAGAAGGTCATTAATTTGATGAGGCCCCATTTGTCTATTTTATTTCTTAAGATAGTAACTTTTATGGTTCTGAATAGGAATTGGTTCCCAGTTCCAATTTTCATAAGGGTGTCTCCTGTGTTTTCTAAGATTCTTATTGTTTGAGGTTTTACATTCAGGTCTTTGGTACATTTAGAGTTAATTTTTGTGTATGATGATAGGTAGGGATCCTGTTTCAATCTTCTGCATGTGGTCAGCCAGTTTTCTCAGCACCACTTACTGAATAGGTTCTCCTCTCCCCAGTGGTTGTTGTTGGAGACTTTGTCAAAGATGAGTTGGTAGAGGAATTGAAGCTTTGCTTCTGGAATCTCTATCTTGTTCCATTGGTCTATGTGCCTGTTCTTGTACCAACACCAGGCTGTTTTGATTACTGTAGTCTTATAGTAAAGTTTGAGGTCTGGAAGTGTGATATCTCCTGCTTTGTTTCTTTTGCTAAGGATTGTTTTGGCTATTTGTGGTCGTTAAATTCTCCATATGAATTTCTGTATTGTCATTTCCAGGTCTGAGAAGAATGATGTTGGTAACTTAATGGGTATTGCATTGAATCTGTAGATTGCCTTTGGTAGGATGGACATCTTAACAATGTTGATTCTTCCTACCCATGAGTATGGAATATTTTTCCATTTGTTTGCATCTTCTTGGATTTCTTTAAGCCATATTTTTTTAAATTTTCATTGCAAAGGTCTTTCACTTCTCTGCTTAGGATGTTGCCAAGGTATTTCCTTTTTGGATGGCTATTGTGAATGGGATTGTGTTTTTTATTTGGATCTCTGCCTGCTTGTTGTTTGTGTAAAGGAATACGACTGTCTTTTGCACATTTATTTTGCACCCTGAGACCTTCCCAAAGTCCTTTATCATTGCAAGCAGGTTTTTGACTGATCCTCTTGGATTTCCAAGATATAGGATCATATCATGAGCAAAGAGGGATAACTTGACTTCCTCTACTCCTATTTAGATACCCCTGATTTCCTTCTCTTGTCTAATTGCCTGAGCTAGGACCTCCAACACAATATGAACAGCAGGGGCGAGAGTGGGCAGCCTTGTCTTGTTCCAGTTTTCAGGGGAAATGATTCTAGCTTCTGCCCATTTAGCAATATGTTAGCTGTGGGTTTGTTGTAGATGGCACTTACTATTTTGAGGTATGTTCCTTCTAAACTTAGTTGTTTGAGGGTTTTTATCAGGAAGCGATGCTGGATTTTATCAAAAACTTTTTCTGCATCTAATGAGATAATCCTATGGTTCTTGCTTTTACATCTGTTGATGTATTTAACTACATTTATGGCCTTGCAAATGTTGAACAAATCCTGCATCCTGTGGATGAAACCTACTTGGTCATAGTGGATGATATTTGAGATGTGTTTTTGGATCCGATTTGCTAGAATATTTCTGAGGATTTTTACATCTATGTTCATAAGGATATTAGCCTGTAGTTCTCTTTCTTTGTTGAATCTTTACCTGGTTTGGGTATCAGTGTAATGTTAACTTTGTAAAATGATTTGGGGAGCATTTCATCTTTCTCAATTGCCTGGAGCATTTTCAGTAGGATTGGTGTCAGCTCCTCCTTGTACGTTTTGTGGAATTTTGCTGGAAAGCCATCTGATCCAGGGCTTTTTTTGTAGGTAGTTTTCATATGACAGAGTCAATTTCCTGGGTTGATATTGGTTTATTTAGTGTCTCAATGTCTTCTTGTTTTAACCTGTGGAGGTTGTGTGATGTCAGAAAGTCCTCCATTTCATCTAGGTTATCAAGTTTGTTTCCATATAGGTGTACATAGTAATTTCTGGTAATCTTTTGTACTTCTTTGGGGTCAGTTGTGATTTTATCTTCTGTATTTCTGATTGTCTTTATTTGGGTTTTTTCTCTCTTTTTCTTGGTCATTCTGACTAGGGGACCATCAACCTTGATAATTCTTTCAAAGAACCAACTTTTTGTCTTGTTGATGTTTTCAGTGTTATTTTTGTCCTCTATCCCGTATTTGAGCTCTTATTTTTGTGATTTGGATTCTTCTGCTAAAGTTGGGGTTTCAGTGGTCTTCCCTTTCTAGCTCCTATAGGTGATTTGTTTGGCTCTCTACTTATGATCTTTCCATTTTTTTGATGTGTGCTTGTAGAGATATAAATTCATCTCTTAAAACTGATTTCGTGCATCCCAGAGGTTTTGGTAAGATGTTTCTTCCTCTTCATTTGTTTCCAGGAATCTTCCGATTTCTTCTTTGATTTCAGTGTTGACCCAGTCATTGTTTAGGATCATGCTGCTTAGTATGCATGTCTTTGTGGGCTTTCGGGAAATTTTTTTTCATTTTGACATTTATTTTTATTCCAGTGTAGTTTGAGAATATGCATGGCAAGATTCAACCTTATGGAATTTGTTTATGCATGATTTATGAACAAGGATATGGTCACTCTTGGGGTGCATTCCATGTGATGATGAGTAGAATGTATATTCTATGGTTGTTGGTTGGAGTGGTCTGTAGGTGTCTATTATTATGTCTTGTTCAAACATCAAGTTGAGAGGTTCCAAATCTCTTTGGTGATTTTTTGCCTCAGTGATCTATCTAGGGTTGTTGGGGGGATAGTTAAGTCTCTAGGCATGATGGTGTTAGCGTCAATTTTTTTTAGTTTACTTAGTAGTTGCATTATAAATGCTGGTGCTATTGTGTCGGGTGCATATATGTTTAGAGTGGATATTTCTTCTTGGTAGATTAAAATTTTTATTATTATGTAGTGTCCTTCTATATCTTTATATATTTCTGATAGTTTGAAGGTTTTTTGTCTGATATTACGATTGTTACTCCTGCCTTCTTTTGTTATCCATTCACCTCGAAACTTGTTTTTCATCCTCAAACTTTGAATCTGTGGATGTACCTTTGAGTCTTGTGGCATAATTTGCTTCCTGCATGCAGTAACTTATTCGGTCACATTTATCCTGATTATTGAAATGTGTTGATCCTTGTCATGTGGTTCTTATACAGTTTTTTTCCCCATTGTTAGTTTGTTTTCTTTTAACTTTTGGGTTGATGTATGTGTATGCTTTCCTGTTTGCAGTCATGATGCATTCTCTGTTGAATCTGTGTTCTGCTGTCTCTTGGGAAGTGTGTGATCATTCTTTTTTTCTTTCTTCTGTATTTAATACTTTTTAAAATATCTCATGTAGAGCCAGTCTGCAAGGTGTATAACCTCTTAGGGATTGTATGCCTGTGAAGGATTTTAGCTCTCCATTACCAATGAAGGTGAGCTTGACTGGGTAGGAAATTATTAGCAGATTTTTTTTAATCTTTGAAGACTTTGAAAATTGGACACCAGTCTCTTCTACCTTATAGTGTTTCTGTCAATAGATCTGCTGCTATTCTGACTGGCCTTCCCTCGTAAGTAGTCTGAGCTATCTCTCTTGTTGTTTTTAGGCTTTTTTACTTATGTACCTGCTTTGTGTAGGCAAATCACTATGTCTTTAAGGGTTGGTCTTTTCATTTGATATCTTGTAGGGGTTCTGTGTATCTCTTGTGTTTGAATGGTCACATCTCTGGTGAGATGGAAAAAGTTTTCTTGGATAACTTCCTGGAATACTTATTTTAAGGTGTTCTCCATTTCCCTTTCTTCTTCTGGGATACCAGTCAGATGTAAGTTTGGCCTCTTGATATAGTTGCAGATCTCTTGGAGGTTTTGTTCTTTCTTTCTGATTTTCTTTCTATGTTGTTTACAAATTGCGTTAATTTCATGTTCTGGTCTTCAAGCTCTGAGATTCTTTCTTTTGCTTGATTAATTCTGCTTTCCATGCTTGTCATCTTGTTATTTATTTCCTGGATGAAGTTTTTTATGGCCAAAATATCTGTTACAAATTCTTTCAGTGTTACATCTTGTCTTTTTGAGACTTATACACTTTTCTCATCCATTCTCTAGTCCCCATTGCATTCTGGGGCCAGTCATTGGTGATTACCAGTTTGGGCTCTGAGGTCTGATTTTTCAGGCATTGTCTCTTTGGCACACTGGGGATTGCCTGTGTTCTTTTGTTGATTTTCCTCATTTGTGACAAATCTGTTTCTTTTCTCTTTATTTATGTTATTCAGTGACTGTGGGAGTGATTTTCACTTCTGATGTTTGCTCAGTTCTCTATTCTTCCTTCATCGGGGTCTTGAATTTGTACTATTTTGAAACAAGTATATGGGTGGGATGCTTTGCTGTCTCTTGTGGCTTTGAGTGTCAAATAATGTGGAAGATGGGGAACTAGAATTCAGAAAGTACTTGTAAATCACAATGTTCATTGACTGGGGTATGGGCTTCCTGAGACCCACTCTCCACCATCATTCTATATGAGAATGCAGTGGATATGCATGTGCCTCCTGAGTTCAAGATAAAGTAACAGCAATGAGCAGAACAGAGAAGCATAGAATGGACACAAACAATATACAATATTACAAATAAAAAAATGAGAAAAAGAAATGCAGAAACACAGGGCTTGGTGGCCCAGCCTGTAATCCCATGCCTTGGGAGACTGAGGTGAGTGGATTGCCTTAGCATGTGGGTTCGAGACCCACCTGGGCAACTTGGTGAGACTTCATCTCTACAATAAATCCAAAAATTAGCTGGGCGTTGTAGCATGCACCTGTAATGCCAGCTACTTGGAAGGCTGAGGTGGAAGGATCACTGGAGCCCAGCAGGTCAAGGCTGTGGTTGCCAGGAGTAGCCACTGCACTCCAGTCTGGGTGACTGAGTGAGACTCCAACTCAAAAAAAAATGCAGAAACCACAGCAGAAAACAATAAAACACACACACACAAACAAAAACCAAAACAAACATTACAAAACCCCCAAAAGAAAAAAAACACAGAAAAACCAAAGACACACACACATATACATGCCCAACAAAAAAAGATAGAAGTAAAAAATAGAAAATAAAGAATAAAGATAAAAAGAAAATAGAAGAGGAATGCAAAGTGAATCCTCACACAGGAAATAAATAACAAACTGACAAGCATGGGAAGCAGAAATGACCAAGCAGAAGAATTAATCTCAGAGCTGGAAGACCAAACTATGGAATTGACTCAATTTATTAATTGACTCAATCAATAGAAAAAAAAACTTAGAAAGAAGAGATTCTTCAAGAGATGTGTGATTGTTATCAAGAAACAAAACCTACATCTGATCAGAATACCTGAAATAGAAAGAGAAACAGAAAATACCCTGGAACAAGCATTCCATGAGGTAATTCAAGATAGCTTTTCTCACCTGGCCAGAGAAGCAACTACCCAAACACAAGAGATTCAGAGAACTCCTGCAAGACATCACATGAGAAGACCAAACCCTAGAAACATAGTTATCTACCTACACAAAGTAGATATAAAAGAAAATATCCTAAAGACTGCTAGGCAAAACAGGCAGACTACATACTTGGGGAGACCAATCAGAATTGCAGAAAGACTATAGGCCATAAGGAATCGAAAACCAATCTTTAATATTTTCAGAGATAAACAATTTCAACAAAAAATTCACTGCCCAGCCAGGCTAAGTGTCATCATTGGGAGAGAATTAAAGTCATTCCCATACATCAAATCTCTAAGAGAATATGTTGCTTCGAGATCAGCTCTATGGAAGATGCTTTAAAAGGTATTGTACATGTAAATAAAAAGAAACAAAAGAAATATATATTTCACAAGATCTCAAGCAAACATAGAAGCAACAGAACACACAGCACACCTGCAGAAACGTGAATACACACATATATAAACACAAAAGCTAAACAAATAAAAACAGCCTTATTAGAGCATTATGATAGGGTCAAATGTTCACATTTCAAGCATCAGTCTGAATGTGAATAGACTAAATGCATCACAGAAAAAACTTAGAATGAAAACTAGTAAAACTAGATAAAAACATGGCCCAATAATTTGCTGTCTTCCAGAAATTCATCTCACCACTAAAGTAACCCACAGACTCAATTAGAGAATGGAAAACATATTCTCAGGTGAATGCATTGTAAAAGAAGGCAAGTGTTGTGATCTTAATATCAAACAAAACAATCATTAAGATATTAAAAATTTAAAAGGTAAGAAAGGACACTACATGATGATAAAGTGTTCAATTCATCAACAAGAAATATCCATCCTAATCATATATACAGCCAACACAAGAGCACCAGCTTTTATTAAGCAGCTACTAATTACATTTTTAAAAAGTTACTGACTCTAACACTATCATAGTTGGAGAATTAAATACCCCACTAACTACCTTAGATCATTGAGGCAAAAATTTCAAAAAGAGATCCATAACCTCAACTTGGTGCTTGGCCAAATGGACTTAGTAGGTACCTACAGAACACTTCACCCAACAATCACAGAATACCCCTCCTACTCATCACCACATGGAATGTACTCCAAGATAAACCACATTCTCGGCCACAAACAAATTTCACACAATTGAAATACTGCCATGCACCTTTTCAGACCACAATGGAATACAAATAAATATCACTACCAATAAAATACCCCCCAAACCCACAAACACATGGACACTAAACAGCATGACACTGAACAACTCGGGCCAAAATAGAAATCAAAACAGAAATTAAAAGATTCCTGGAAAAAAATGAAAATGAAGAATCACCTTACCAAAACCTCCGGGATGCCATGAAATCAGTTCAGAGAGGGGAATTTATATCTCTAAGAACATACATCCAGAAAATAGAAAGAAAACAAGTTAAGACCCTCACAGACCACCTAAGGAAGCTGGAAAGCCAACATCACCAAAACCCTAACTTCAGCAGAAGCGTCTAGATTACTAAAACAAAAGTCCAAATATGAGACATAGAAGACAAAAATATCATAGAAAAAATTAACAGAGCAAAACCTGGTTCATTGAAAGGATGAACAAGATTCATGGACCCCTAAACAGAATGACCAAAAAAAAAAAGAGAAAAAACCCAAATAAACACAACCAGATATATAAAAAGATCAATTTACAGTGACCTATGGCTGGGCTCCGTGGCTCAGCCTGTAATCCCTTGCCTTGGGAGGCTGAAGTGAGTGGATTGCCTGAGCCCGCGGGGTCGAGACCCGCCTGGGCAACTTGGCGAGACCTCATCTCTACAGTAAAATAAAAAATTAGCCGGATGTGATAGCGCGTGCCTGTAGTTCCAGCTACTTGGACGGCTGAGGGGTAAGGATCGCTAGAGCCCAGCAGGTCGAGGGTGCAGTGGCCGGAGCGGCCACTGCACTCCAATCTGGGTGACAGAGTGAAACTCTGACTCAAAAAACAAAAACAAAAACAAAACAAAACAATACAATACAATGACCTATGTAGCAATACAAATGATTTTCATACATTTATGGAAATAGACTCAATAACCAAAGTGAAATCGAGAACTTTATGACATTACACAACTTTCCAAGGTTGAAACAAGAATAAATTGAGATCCTAAGAAGACAAATAATAACCCCAAAATTGTCTCTGTCATAGGAAAACTAACTACAAAAATAAATCCCTGGACCAGACGGATTTTAGTGGAATTCAACAAATCATACAAGGAGGAGCTAATAACAATCCTATTGAAAGTACTCCAGACAATTGAGAAAGATGGAAGGCTCCTCAAATCAGCCTCAACCTGCTGGGTTCCGGCGATCCTTCCGCCCAGCCTTCCAAGTAGCTGGAACTACAGGCATGCACTACCACGTAGGTGAATTTTTTATTTTTATTGTAGAGATGAAGTCTCGCCAAGTTGCCCAGGCAGGTCTCGAACCCACGGGCTCAGGCAATCCACTCACTTCAGCCTCCCAAAGGTGTGGGATTACAGGCTGAGCCACCGAGCCCGGCTCCTCAAATCATTTTATAAAGCTACCATCACACTGATACCCAACCCATGTAAAGATCCAACAAAAGTAGAGAACTATGTACCAATATCCCTGATGAACATAGATGCAAAAATCTTCAAAAAGTTTCTAACAAATGGGATCCAACAACACATCTAAAAGATCATCCACCATGACCAAGCAGTCTTCATCCTTGGAATGCAGGACTGGTACAACATCCACAATACCATAAGTGTAATTAAATACACCAACAGATGTGAAAACAGGAACCACATAATTATATTATTAAATGCAGAAGAAGCTTTTGATAAAATCCAGCATTGCTTCTTGATAAAAACCCTTGGACACCTAGGCATAGAGGGAACATACCTCAAAATAATAGGAACCATCTAAGATAAACCCTCAGCCAACATATTGCTAAATCGACTGAAATTGGAAGTATTTCCCCTAAATACCAGAACAAGACAAGGTTGTCCACTCTCACCCCTCCTGTTCAACAGAGTGCTGGATGTCCTAGCAAGAACAATCAGATAAGAGGAGGAAAACAGGTGTGTCTGCATAGAAAAGGAAGTAATCAAGTTATTTCACTTCACTAACTGTATGCTCCTATACCACAAAAATCCAAGAGAATCTGTCACAAATTTCCTTGCACTGATGAAGGACTTTATCAAAGTCTCAGAGTAGAAAATAAATGTGCAAAAGACAGTTGTATACTTATACAGTAGCAACAATCAGGCAGAGAATCAAATAAAAGCACAATCCCATTCACAATAGCCACACAAAATAATCTAAGAATAATACATATCAGCATCTTCCTAACTACAGAAGTGAAAGACCTTTACAGTGAAAACTACAAACCACTGCTCAAGGAAGTCAAAGTTGACCCAAATAAATGGAAAACTTTTCCATGCTCATAAATTGGAATAATCAACATTGTTAAGATGTCCATTCTACTAAAGGTAGTCTACAAAGTCAATGATTTACTCATTAAATTACCAACATTGGTCTTCTCAGACCTGGAAACAACAATACAGAAATTCATATAGAAACATAAATGACCACAAATAACCAAAACAATCCTTAGCAAAAGAAACAAATCAGAAAGTATCACACTTCTGGACTTTAAACTTTATTATAAGGCTATAATAACCAAAATAACCTAGCAATGGGTACAAGAATTGACTTATAGATCAATGGAACAGGATAGATATTATGGTAGCAAATCTCAATTTCTCAACCAATTCATTTTCAACAAATTCTCCAACAACAACCACTGGGAAGAGGAGAACCTCTTCAGTAAATGGTGCTAGGAAAACTACTGAGCACATATAGGGGAATGAAACAGGTCCACTGCCTATCACCATACACAAAATCAACTCCAAATGGATCAAAAATCTAAACATAAATGTCAAATGTTAAGAAATTTAGAAGCTGGGCTCGGTGGCTCAGCCTGTAATCCCGCACCTTTGGCAGGCTGAGGTGAATTGTCTGAGACCGCGGGTTTGAGACCCTCCTGGGCAACCTGGGGAGACCTCATCTCTACAATAAATCAAAATGAGCCAGGTGTGGTAGTGCACGCCTGTAGTTCCAGCTACTTGTAAGGCTGAGGTGGAAGTATTGCCAGAGTCCAGTAGGTTGAGGCTGCGGTGGCCGGGAGCGGCCACTGCACTCCAGTCTGGGTGACAGAGTGAGACACCAACTCAAAAAAAAGAAAAAAAAAAAAGAAACTTAGAAGACGCAGGAGACACCTTTTTGAAAATCAGATTAGGCAACCAATTCCTGATAAAAACCTCATAACCTCATGCCATAAGATATAAGATTGACTAGTGGAATCTCATTAAACTTAAAAACTTCTGCAAAGCAAAAGAAACCATCAAGAGAGTGGGGATACAAACCACAGAGTAGGAAAAAGTATTTGCCAACTGCTTATCTGTCAAAGGTCTAACCTCCAGGATTTACAAGAAACTCAAATGTGTCAAAAGGAAAAACAAAAACAAAAACAAAAAAAACCCAAACAGCTCCATTGAAAAGTGGGCAAAAGACATGAATAGATACTTCTCAAAAGAAGACGTATGAACACCCAACAAATACATGAAAAAATGCTGCCCTCACTAGGCATCAGAGAAATGCAAACCAAAACTGCATTGCGATACCACCTAACTCCAGTAAGAATGACCATCACCAATTTTTTTTTTAAAGAGAGACGCTGGTGAGGATGTGGAGAAAAGAGAATGCTTCTACACTGCTGGTGGAATGCAAACCAGTTCAACTTCTATGGAAAATAGCGTGGTGTTTCCTAAAAGAAGTAGAAATAGACCTTCCACATGACACATCAATCCTCCTTCTGGGAATATACCCATAGGAACTTAAATCACTCTACAAAAAATACCCATTAAATTACCAACAACATTCTTCTCAGACCTAGAAAAAACAACACAGGAATTCATATGGAAACACAAACATCCAAGAATAGCCAGAACAATCCTCAGCAAAAAAAACAAAGCAGGTGGTATCACAATACCAGATTTCAAAC
>NW_007074473.1:18622-29761 GCF_000164805.1 Carlito syrichta
GCTGGGAAACTATGGGGGGGAGGGGGAGGGGATTAACAGTAGCAAATATCTGTCTGGGGCTGGGAAAACACCTCTTATCAACAGGGTGTCTGAATGAAACGTAATTGTACACCTAACCCTTAACTGTACCCCACAAAACTATAATAAAAATACTGATTAATTATTAAAAAAATAAATAAATAAATAAAAAATATGAGGGATCAACAACAACAAAAAAAATTGCTTTTCAAAAAAATTAAGAAGGGGTAAGCCAGTAGCTAGTCTAGCCAAAGAAAGAGAGAAGATACAAGTGAACAAAATTATAATTGAAAAAAGATTTATTACAACTGGTATTACAGGAACAGAAATACAAAAAAGTTTTCGAGACTATTATAAAAACTATATATACAAATTAGAAAATCTAGAGGTAGTGGATAAATTTCTAGAAACATACAATCTGAAAGATTGAACCAGAAAGAAATAGAAAATCTGAACAGACCAGTAAGGAGTAGAGAAAAAGGTCAGACTACCTACCAGGGAAGATCAATTAGAATAGCAGCAAATTTATCTACAGAAACCCTTCAGGGTTTAGAGGAAATCAACACTCTGGAGTTGTTACTCTCTTCTGAGCTACTTTTTAAAATATTAAAGACCAATTAAGTAATCACTTTCCCTCAGCAGATTATTAAATTCTACAAGACAAAAGCTGGGAGAATTATTTAATGAGTTAATTTTTTTAAAAGATCTGAGTTTTTAAAATGCAAAGCCACCACCTGTTTTGCTCAGGGCCTCAGTATAAAGCTAGTTGCATGTTGGCTCTTAATAAATGTTGATAACAGAAAGCATAATACAGTGGAAAAAGAAGTAGCTTATGACTTCTATTTCCAGCAATATATGTTTCACTAAAAACTAGAAATATTGAGCAAAATAAAACAAATATCTTTTAAAAGTTATAATTAGGCTTATAAGAGAGTAAAAGAATCTCCATGGACTCTCTCAACATTAGAGAGGTAAGCGTATGTTTATGCTACCTTGAGAGCATTTACCAATCACTGTAGTTTTGAAAAATGACAATGAAATATAGACAAGACCTGTGCAGTATAAGGGTGAGACCACTTCATCAAGCCAGATCATGGAAAAACCAGTCTGAGTGAAGGAGAAAAATGCAAATCTACCAACCAACAAGAGGTGCCAGGCAAAATTATGGACTTAATGCAGACGAAAAACGTCTCCTGTATCCTCTTAAACATAGACCCGCCTTCAAGGATTCAGAATTTGAATTTATGCTCTCCACCTTCTCAGGTGAATCTCAAGACAATACATCAAAATAAAGCAATCCTTAATTGTTGGCTTCCTATGGTGTTTAACATAGCCAAATGCAAATTATTCTAGATTAACACTCTCAATCAAGGTTCTACTGCTTTTCCAAAATAAAATCCAGCTGAAGATGAGTTCAGAATTCACATAAAACATAGTGATATACAAGCCACCATAAAAACTCAAATTATTTTTCAACAAAAACAACAAAGAGAAGTGGAACTTTCTTCCTCTCTGATGAAGTTCAAAGAAATTCAAATAAAAAAAATCAGATAATGATTCTGAAATAAACGCATCTAGAATGCTTTCTAAAAGATGGAAACCAGGGTGAGGAAAAAGAAAGACTAACTTTTTAATAAAGAATTCTGACAAACACTATCTCATCCAGAAAATCAATGTGAGTAAAAATATGTCGTGTATTCTCGGTATGTTATGAAGAAAATAGCACTTTGCCTCAATGTTCTTTCTTTCAAAAAACATAACCTAGTCTAACTATGAGAAAAAAATCAGACAAATCAAATTGATGGACATTCTGTAAAATACTGAACAAACACTTCAGTGCAGGTCATTAAAAACAGGGATAGTATGAGAAACTTTCACAGTCAATAAAAGCCTAAAAATGCATAGTAATTAAATGCAATGTTGTATCCTGGATGAGATTTTGAAATAGAAAAAGGAAATTTGGTAAAAATGAAAGGAATCTTAATGATGTATAAACTTTAGTTAATAATGATGCATCAGTAATGATACATTAATTGTGACAAATGTACCATATTAGCATAAAACATTAATAATAAGGGAGAGAAAATATGGAATATGTACAAATTATTTGTACTATAATTGTAATGTTGGAATGTTTTTTAATTTAAAACTATTTTAAAATTAAAAGATTCTTAATAAAATGAAGACCAAGCAGATTAAAAAATAAAACAATATAATAAAACTAAAAATCAAAATAACCAGTGAAATTTAAAATTCAATAAGTAGATTAAACTGCAGATTAATCAAAGATGAAGAGAAACTTAGTGAACTGTAAAAGAGATATTTTTAAGCAAATTCATAATGCAGCATAGAAAGACAGATATCAAAGAGAGGCCAAGAAACAACAAAAGATATAATTAGACAATTTGTTAAGCGTTTAATTAGAGTTTCATATGAGATCATTGCTAAAATAAGAGAGACAAAATATTTAAGGATACAATGATTGATTTTTTTAGAACTGATAAAATTCATGAATATTAGATTGGGGATCTTCAATAAATCCCAGAAATGGTCATTTTAAAAAAATGTACATCAAGAGATTGCTTAATGATGTCAGGCAAGAAGGTAAAAAATATCCATTCTTGGATTTATATGATTTTTTTCTTTAAACTAGATTATGTTTTTTGGAAGAAAGAACACAGGTAAAGTGCTATTTTCTTCATAACATACTAAGGGTACATACCATCAATATGACATATATATTTTCATTGATTTTCTGGATGAAGTCTTCCCTTGTAGGTAGTCTAATCTTTCTTGCTGCCTTTAGGAATCTTTTTCATTATTACTTTGTGGAAGGTTTACTATGTGACTAAGTGTTGATCTTCCATGTGACACCTTGTGGGGTTTCTCTGAATCTCTTGTGCTTGAATGTTGATGTCTCTTGTGAAATGAGGAATGTTTTCTTTAATGGCCTTATAGAATATTTGTCCATGGTGTTCTCTGCTTCCCTTTCTGCTTTAGGGATACCAATTGGGCATAAATTTGTCTTATTTACGTAGTACCACAACTCTTGGAGGCATTGCTCCTTCTTTTTGAGTTTTTTTCCCCTATGTCTTTAGTAGATTAGCTTAATTTCATATTTGGTCTTCGAACTCTGAGATTCTTTTCTCTGCTTGGTTGATTCCACTTCCTATGCTTGTTACTTTGTTATTTATTTTCAGAATGGAGTTGTTTATTTTCCATAATTTCAGAATAGCCTTTTATTGAAATCAAACACAGATGCTGGAGAAGATGTGGGGAAAAGGGAACACTTCTACACTGTTGGTGGGAGTGTAAATTAGTACAACCGCTTGAGGAAAGCAATTTGTCGACTTCTAAATGATTTAAAATTGACCTTTTATATGACCCAGCAATCCCACTTCTGGGAATATGCCCAGAAGAACTCAAATCACTCTATGAAAAAGATAACTGCACATGCATGTTTATTGCAGCATTGTTCATAATAGCAAAACCATGGAACCAACCGTGATGGGCATCAAAAGTGGACTGGTTAAAAAAAGGGGTACATATACATGATGGAAAATTATGCAGCCATATAGAAGAACAAAATTATGGATTGAAACAGGACCCCTGCCTAACAACATACACAAAAATCAACTTTAAATAGATAAAGGCACTAAATATAAAACTTCAAACGATAAGAATCTTAGAAAACACAGGAGAGAGGAGGTTGGGAAGATGGCAGACAATGTGAGTCCTCATGTGAGTGGATGAGTATATGGAAAATTTTGCATATATGCTGGTGAGCGAGTGAGCGTGTGAGTGGCTGACTGAGTGAACGCAAGGGAGATAACGGCCAGGGCTCTCCTGGTGCTGTGGTTGGTTCCACAGATGCTGGGCTTGGACCCTAGCAACTCGCAGTATGCAGAAGTCGAGTACTATTTTTGTGAATGGGATTGTGCTTTTATTTATTTTTTTTAAATTTGGGTTTCTGCTTGATTATCATTGGTGTAAATAAAAGCAACTGTCTTTTGCATGATTTATTTTATATTCTGAAACTTGGCTAAAGACTTTATCAGTGCAAGGAGGTTTTTTACAGATTCTCTTGGGTTTCTGAGGTATAGAATCATGATGTCTGCAAGGAAGGATAACTTGACTTCCTATTTTCCTATTGGGATACCGCTGGTCTCCTTCTCTTGTCTGATTGCTCCTGCTAGGACTTCCAAAATTATGTTGAAAAGGAGGGATGAGAGTGGGCATCCTTGTCTTGTTCCAGTTTTTAGGGGAAACGGTTCCAATTTTTGTCTGTTTAGCAGTATGCGGGCTGTGGGTTTTTCATAGATGGCTCTTACTATTTTTAGGTATGTTCCATCTATGCCCAGATGTTCAAGGGTTTTTTATGAAGAATGGGTGCTGGATTCTATCTAAAGCTTTTACTTTGTCTAATGATATCATGTGGTTTTTATTTTTGCATCTGTTGTTGTATTTAAATATGTTTATGATCTTGCGAATGTTGAACCAGTCCTGCATCCCAGGATGAAGACTACGTGTTTGTGGTGGATGATTCTTGAGATGTGTTGTTGAATCCAATTTGCTAGTATCTTGCTGAGAATTTTAACCTCAATGTTCATCAAGGATATTGGCCAGTAGTTCTCTTTCTTTGTTGTATCTTTACCTGGTTTTGGTATCAATGTGATGTTAGCCTTATAAAATGATTTGGGGAGAGTTCCACCTTTCTCAATTGCCTGGCATACTTTCAGTAGAATTGGTGTCAGTTCCTACATATATGTTTTGCAGAATTCTGCTGGATAGCCATCTGGTCCAGGTATTTTTTTTTTTTTTGGGTAGGTAATTTTCTTATGACATAGTCAATTTCCTGGATTGTTGTTATCTATTTAGGGTCTTCATTTATTCTTGTTTCAACTTGGGGAGGCAGTGTGATGTCAGAAAGTTCTCCACTTCCTTTAGGTTTTCAAGTTTGTTTCCATGTAAGTGTACATAGTAGTCTCTGATAATCTTTTGTATTTCTTCGGGGTTAGTTGTGACTTGACCTTTTGCATTTCTGATTGTGTTTATTTGTTTTTCTTATCTCTTCTTCTTGGTCAGTCTAGCTAGGGGACCTTCAATCTTGTTTATCATTTCAAGGAACCAGCTTTTTGTTTCATTGATTTTTTTTGTATTTTTTTGTCATCTATGTCCCTAATTTGGGCTTTTATTTTGGTAATCTGGATTCTTCTGCTGAAGTTAGGGTTTTGGAAGTCTTGCTTTTCTAGCTCCCTTAAGTGATTTGTTAGACTTCTAACTTGTGATCTTTCCATTTTCTTCATGTGTGTTTGTAGAGATATGAATTCTCCTCTTAGTACTGTTTTCATGGCATCCCAGAGATTTTGGTAAGATGTTTCTCATTTTCATTTGTTTGCAGGTATCTTTCAATTTCTGTTTTGATTTCAATGTTGACCCAGTAGTTGTTTAACATCATGCTGTATAGTGTCCATGTCTTCGTGGGTTTCAGGGAAAGTTTGTTGATGATGATATTTATTTTTATTCCACTGTGATCTGAGAAAGTCCATGGAAGGATTTCAATCTTGTGAATTTTGTTTTTGCTTGATTTGTGACTGAGGATGGTCACTCTTAGAGTACATTCCATGTGGTGATGAGTAGAATGTATATTCTATGGTTGTTGGTTCTGAGAGTATATCCCAGTCATGAGGTTCTTATAGAGTGTACTGTAGGTATCAACTAAGTCCATTTGGCAAGCGTCACACTGAGGTTCTGGATCTCCTTATTGATTAATTGTCTTGATGATATGCCTAGGGTCGTGAGTGTGGTATTTAAGTCCCCAGCTATGATAGTGTTAGAGACAGTTTTTTAAAAAATTTACCTAGAAGCTGTTTTATGAACATTGTGCTTCTATGTTGGGTACATATATGTTTAGGATGAATATTTCTTGTTGATGGATTGAACATTTTATCATTATGTGGTGACCTTCTGTATCTTTTAAAATTTTTGATAGCTTAAAGGGTATTTTGTCTCATATTAAGATTGCGACTCCTGCTTTCTTTTGTGTTCTATTCACTTTAAATTTTGTTTCCCATCCTTTTACTTTGCATGTGTAAATGTCTTTTCTGGTGAGATGAGTTTCTTGGAGACAATATATTATTGCCTCATGATATCTTATCCATTTTGCCATTCTTTGTCTTTTCAGTGGTGCATTTAGTTCATTTACATTCAGGCTAATTATTGAGATCTGAGAGTCTATCTCTGTCATGAGATTCTTATAGAGTATGTTGTTGTTGCTCTTTCTTTTATTTCTTTTGATTTTTGGGTTGATTCATGTGTTTTTTCCTGCATTCTTGTAATGAGCATTGTGGTTCCTTTTTCCCCCTTTCTTCTGTGTTTAATATTTTCTTAAATGTGTCTTGTAGAGCTGGTCTGGAGGCAACATAAACTCTTAGGGATTGAATGTCTGTGAAAGATTTTAATTCTCCATCACAGAAGAAGCTTACCTTAGCTGCATATGTAAATCTTGGTTGAAATTGTTTATCTTTGAGAACTTTAAAGATTGGGCTCCAAGCTCTGCTCTCCTGAACTGTTTCTGTGATTAAGTCTGCTGCTATTTTAATTGGTCTTCCCCTGTAGGTAGTCTGACCTTTTACTCTCACTGCCTTTAGGATTTTTTAAATATCTGCTTTGTATAGGTGAATTACTATGTGTCTAGGTGTTGGTCTACTCATTTGTCATCTTGTAGGGGTTCTCTGAATTTCTTGTGTTTGAATGGTCGTGTCACTGATGAGATGAGGAAAGTTTCCTTCGATAATTTCATGGAATGTTTGTTCCAGGGTGTTCTCTGTCTCTATGCCTCAGGAAGTTCAATTAATCTTAGGTTCAGTCTCTTGAAATAGTCACTCATCTCTTAAAGGATTTGCTCTTTTTAAGCTTCTTTTCTATGTTTGTGACAGTTTGGGTTAATTCCATATTTTGGTCTTCAAGCTTTGAGATTCCTTCGTTTGCTGGGCTAATTCTGCTTTCTATGCTTATCAGTTTGTCATTTATTTCATTCACTGTATTCTTTATTGCTGTTATCTCAAGTATCAACTCCTTCATTATTTCTGCTTATCTCTCCTTGATTCCATTTATTCTCTCTATTAATGTCGGTATATTTGGGTTTGTGGTTTGAGACAGTCATTCTGTGGGCTCTTCATTGCTTGCATTCCGAAGTCTGTATTCTCAGTATCTGACCTCTCAGGGGTTTGTGTGAGTCCCATATTCTTCTTTTGGGTTTTCTTCATTTGTGTGGATTTTTCTCCCTCCTTTTTTCCCCCTCTTCTTTGATTTTATTGTTCAGGGATGGGAGGAGTAGTTTTTACTTTTGTAAAACAACTGTTTAATATGTTTTTACAGAGGAGTACATGGCATGTGCCTGTAGTGCCAGCTACTTCAGAAGCTGAGGCAACATAATTGCTCGAACCAAGGAATTTTAGAAATGTAGTGTGCTATGTTGATTTGGTGTCTGTCTTAAGTTCTGCATCAATATGGTGTCCTCCCAGGAGTGGAAGACCACTAGATTTCCTTAGGAAGGATGAACCAACCTAGGTCAGAAACAGAGCAGGTCAAAATCTCGTGCTGACTAGTAGTGAGATTGCACCTGTGAATAGCCAGTGCACTCCAACCTAGGCAATATAATGAGACCCTCTCTCTCATTTGCACTCTTTCTCTCTCTCTATATATATATATGTGTGTGTGTGTGTGTGTGTGTGTGTGTGTTTCCAGTTGTTTAGGGTAGAATTGTAAATCTAGTCCCTTTTACTCAGTCATGGTTGGAAGTGGAAATCCCCAAACCAGGCTTTTGAATCTATTCAGTTCTCTTTATGTATTCATTTTCCCTCTCAGAAAAATACCTTCATCTCTATAACCTGTTGAGTTATAACTTCTAAATCACTTAATCACAATGTCTAAATCATTTATTTAACTTTGATACTTTAAACTTGAAAATGTTTAAACCCCAGGGGTTCTTAGGCCACATATTGACAAACACTGTGTTAGAGATGCATACATAAATATTTACTGATAAAATGGTATCATGTCTGAAATTTGACTTTAAATGGATATTTGACTTTAAATGAATATTTGATAAATGAAGCACAATGGGCAGACAATTATTGATTGAATGTAAATACATAGTGATTCTTTATACTAATATCTTTAATTTGTGTATATTTTTAATTTTCCAAATAAAAAATGTTTATTGTTTAAGTAAGTGAACTTTTCATTTTGTCATCACTTAGTTTTTTTTTCTCTGATAAGCATTTGAATCTGAAGCTTGCAAAGGTAAAGCAAAAGAGAGGCTTTAAGTTCAAGTAACCATTCATCTGTTTCCAGAGCACTACTCATCTACTCAAGGGTTGCCTATTCAGTCTTTATTTGCAAATGGAAGAGGGAATAGTGACACAAAGAGGTAGAAAGTCTACAACACTTTTTCTTGTAAAGTTTCTAGGAATTTATTCCAAGAAAAAAGAACTAAGTCATGTATTTTGAGAGCCTATTAAACTCAGGCCAGATCTTTTGGTCAGTGTGACATAATAAAGTGTGCATGACATTGATGGAAAATGACTTACATTCTAGTTTCAATCCTACCACTTAACAACTGTATGGCTTTAGGCAAATGACTTATTTTGAGATACTACACAAATTGAAAAACACCCTGCTATTTGTCCTCCTATTTTAGAAGCCCCATCTTGTTCTTCAATGGCACACCTTCCTATCATTTACCTTTCATTGAATCCTTTCCATGTACCCTCTAAAACATTTATTTCAAGAGATTAAAAATGACTCAGTTTAAATCCTCAACAAAATACTAGAAAGCCAAATTGAATGGCACAAAAGAAACATTCAAAAGGGTGAACAGAAAACCTATAGAATGAGATATAATGCTTGAAAATTATGTATCAGAGAAAGGTCTAATATCCAGACCCTACAAGAAACTGAAACAACTCAATAGGAAAAACAAGCAAACAACCTCATCAATATGTGGGCAAATGACATAAATAAACACTTCACAGAAGAAGACACACAAGCAGCCAACAGACATATGAAAAAATCTTCAACATCACTAATCATCACAGAAATGCAAATTAAAACCACAATATCATCTTATACCAGTCAGAATAGCTATTATTATAAAATAAAAGAACAGATACTGTTGCAGATGCAGAGAATTGCAAACTAGTTCAAACTCTATGAAAACAACATGCAGATTTCTCAAATAATTAAAAATGGAATTGTCGCTCAATCTAGCAATCCTATTACTAGGTATCTACCCAAAGAAGAATAATTATTATATAAAAAAGATAATTGTTTTTATATGTTCATTGAAGCACTATTCACAATAGCAAGATCATGGAGGCAATCTAAATATCCATCAATGATTGACTGGATTAAGAAAATATGGTATATATTACACGATGATAAAAAGGATGAAATCATGTCCATTGAAGCAATGTGGATGAAGTTGGAGAGCATCATTCTAAGTGAATTAACTCAGAAACAGAAACAGAAAATCAAAAACTGCATGTTCTCACTTATATGCGAGAATTAAATGGCCACAAAAATGGAAGTAAAAGACATGGAGGACACTAAAAGAAAATAGACGTGGAAGGGGTTAGAATTTAGAAGCTACTTATTGGCTGTAATGTTCACTGTCTGGGAAATGGGTCATCTGAAGCCCAATTCCCATCAAAATTCAATATGTCCGTGTAACAAACATGCACTTTTGCCCCTAAATCAAAAATAAAACAGACACTTTCAATTAGTGTAGTGTCTCAAAATAAGTCACCTGCCTAAAATCATATAATTAGTAAGTAGTAGGACTGAAACTGGAATTTAAGTTTTTTTCTCTGTGTCACTATCCCCTCCTCCATTTGCAAAATAAAATAAAACAAAAATGAAAAATTCTGATTGTGCCACCATGACTAAATGAGATTGATTCCAGAAGTGCAAGTGTAGTTCAAGATAATAAAATCAATCAATGTAATATACCACTTACAGAAAATATACATGCAACTCCTACAAAATTGAAGGGAACAAAAATGATGATTTTCTCATTTGTTGCAGGAAAGCAATCTGACAAAACCCTCATGTTACAGAAAAGAAATATGAAGGCATGTAAAGTAAAGAAACTTAAGGTTACAAACCTACAAAATTGAAGGGAACAAAAACGATGATTTTCTCATTTGTTGCAGGAAAGCAATCTGACAAAACCCTCATGTTACAGAAAAGAAATATGAAGGCATGTAAAGTAAAGAAACTTAAGGTTACAAAGAATCAAGTCTTCTTCTTTAGAATAATTTTTGTTTTTAAGAATCAATCAGCAAATAAAGAATATAAGGGACTATCCTTAACATAATATAGAACACATTAAAAAACCAACAGCAGCCGGGCTCGGTGGCTCAGCCTGTAATCCCGCGCCTTTGGGAGGCTGAGGTGAGTGGATTGCCTGAGCCTGTGGGTTCGAGACCCGCCTGGACAGCGAGACCTCATTTCTACAATAAATAAAAAAATATATACAAACAGCCAAAAAGCAACTGAAAATATTCTCAACATTATCAGTTATTGTGACAAGTACAAATTAATGCAATGAACTGCTATTTTCACCACTAGAATAGCTACACTTTTTTTTTTGAGTTGGAGTCTCAGTCTGTCACCCAGGCTCGAGTGCAGTGGCACATTCACGACCACCGCAGTCTTGGCCTCCTGGGCTCAGGCAACCCTCACACCTCAGTCTTCCAAGTAGCTGTAACTACATTTGCACGCCACTACGCCTGGCTAATATTTTGATTTATTGTAGAGACGAGGTCTCACTAAGTTGCCCAGGCTGGTCTCAAACTCCTGGACTCAGGCAATCCTCTTGATTTGGTCTTCCAAAGTGCTAGGATTACAGACTTGAGTCACGGTGCCCAACCACTATAATTTTTAAAAATGCAGAATGATAAATATTGAAAGGGATATGGAGAAATTGGAGCCCTGTACATTTCTGGAGAGAATTTATTTATTTTTTATTATAAAGATGTGGGGTATAATTCCAGGTTAGGTATACAAACGTTGATTATGCAGGTACCCTTGTTGATGAGGTATGCCCCTCCTGCT
>NW_007074473.1:30111-58533 GCF_000164805.1 Carlito syrichta
GAGTTGCTGGATCATATGGAAGGTCAATTTCTAGTTCTTTCAGAAATTGCCACACTGTCTTCCAAAGAGGTTGCACTAGTTTGCATTCCCACCAGCAGTGCAGAAGCATTCCTTTTTCTCCACACCCTTGCCAGCATCTGTTGTCATTTGTTTTATTAATGATGGCCATTCTTACTGGGTTCCGGTGGTATCTCAGTGTGGTTTTGATTTGCATTTCTCTGATGATGAGTGAGGCTGAGCACTTTTCTTGTGTATGTTGGCTGCCCATGTATATTCTTTTGAGAAGTGTCTATTCATGACTTTTGCTCACTTTTTAATGGGGCTGTTTGTTGTTTTCCTTTTGGTGTGTTTGAATTCCTTGTAGATCCTAGATGTTAGGGCTTTGTCAGAGATACAGTTGGCAAATATTTTTTTTCAATTCTGTGGGCTGTCTCCCTGCTCTCTTGATGGTTTCTTTTGCTTTGCAGAAGATCAATAGTTTGATGAGGTCCCACTTGTCTATCTTATTTCTTAAGATATGGTCATATAGGGTTCTGAATAGGAATTGGTTGCCAGTTCCAATTTCCACAGTGGTGTCTCCTGTATTTTCTAAGATTCTTATAGTTTGAGGTTTTACATTTAGGTCTTTGATTCATTTAGAGTTAATTTTTGTGTATGGTGATAGGTAAGGATCCTGTTTAAATCTTATGCATGTGGTCAGCTAGTTTTCAAAGCACCATTTACTGAATAGGTTCTCCTCTCCCAAGTGGTTGTTGTTGGAGGCTTTGTCAAAAATGAGTTGTTTGAGAAATTGAGACTTTGCTTCCAGAATCTCTTTCCTATTCCATTGGTCTATGTGCCTGTTTTTGTACCAATACTAGGCTGTTTTGATTGCTGAACCCTTATAGTAAAATTTGAAGACTGGAAGTGTGATACCTCCTGTTTGTTTCTTTTGCTAATAATTTTTTTTGGCTATTCGTGGTCATTTATTTTTTCATATGAATTTCTATATTGTCATTTCCAGGTCTGAGAACAATGATGTTGGTAATTTAATGAGTATTGCATTGAATCTGTAGATTGCCATTGCTAGTATAGATTTCTTAACAATGTTGTTTCTTCCTATCCATGAGCATGGCATATTTTTCCATTTGTTTGTGTCCTCTTGGATTTATTTGAGCAGTGTTATATAGTTCTTATTGTAAAGTTCTTTCACTTCTCTGGTTAGGAAGATGCCAAGGTATTTCATTTTTGTGTGGATATTGAGAGTGGCATTAATTTGGCTCTCTGCCTGCTTGCTGTTGCTGTATAGGAATGTAACTGTCTTTTGCACATTGATTTTGTACCCTGAGACTTGCCAAAATCCTTTATCAGTCAAGCAGGATTTTGACAGATTCTCTTGGATTTTCAAGGTATAAGATCACATCAGCAGCAAAGAGGGATAACTTGACTTCCTCTTTTCCTATTTGGATACACCAGATTTTCTTCTTTTGTCTAATTGCCTGAGCTAGGACTTCCAACACAATTTTGGACACGAGGGGTGAGAGTGGACAACCTTATCTTGCTCCAGTTTTCAGGGTAAATGTTTCCAGTTTCTGTCCATTTAGCAATATGTTATCTGTGGGTTTATCATAGATGGCACTTACTAATTTGAGGTATATTCCTTATATACCTAGGTGTTTTAGGGTCTTTATCAAGAAGAGATGCTGGATTTTGTCAAAAGCTTTTTATGCATCTAATGAGATAAGCATGTGGTTCTTGTTTTTACATCTGATTATATATTTAATTATATTTATGATTTTACGAATGTTGAACCAGCTCTGTATTCTGTGGATGAAGCCTACTTTGTCGTGGTGGATGATTTTTGGGATGTGTTTTTGGATCCAATCTGCAGAATCTTGTTGAGGATTTTTGCATCTATGTTCATAAGGGATACGGGCCGGTAGTTCTTTTTTTTTTGTTGGTCTTTTCCCGGTTTGGGTATCAATGTGATGTTAGCTTCGTAAAATGGTTTGGGGAGAATCTCATCTTTCTCAATTGCCTGGAATACTTTCAATAGGATTGGTATTAGCTCCTCCTTGTATGTTCTGTAGAATTCTGCTGGAAATCCATCTGGTCCAGGGCTTTTTTTTGTAGGTAGTTTTCATAAGACCGAGTAAATCTCCTGGGTTATTATTGGTCTATCTAGTGTCTCAATGTCTTCTTGTTTCAACCTGGAGAGGTTGTGTGATGTCAGAAAGTCCTCCATTTCATCTAGGTTATCAAGTTTGTTTCCATATAGGTGTACATTTTAATCTCTGATAATCTTTTTTATTTCTTCAGGGTTAGTTGTGATTTGATGTTTTGTATTTCTGATTGTGTTAATTTGGGCTTTTTTTCTCATTTTCTTGGTCATTCTGGTGAGGGGTCCATCAATCTTTCTAATTCTTTCAAATAACCAACTTTTATTTTGTTGAAGCTTTCTAAGATATTTTTAGCTTCTATGTCCTGTATTTGGGCTCTTATTTCAGTGATTTGGATTCTTCTGCTAAAGTTGACATTTTGGTGGTCTTCTTTTTCCAGCTCTCTTAGGTGGTTTGTTAGGCTCTAGACTTGTGATCTTTCTGTTTTCTTGATGTGTGCTCATGTAGATATAAATTTCCCTTAGAACTTCTTTCATGGCATCCTAGAGGTATGATATTTCTTCATTTTCATTTGTTTCTAGGAATCTTTTAATTCCTGCATTGATTTCATTTTTTCTTTTTTTTCCATTGGAGTCTTACTCTGTCACCCAGACTGGAGTGCAGTGGCATGCTCCTGGTCACTGCAGCCTCGACCTTCTGGGCTCTGGTGATCCTTCCACCTCAACCTTCCAAGTAGCCAGAACTACAGGTGTGTACTACTATGCCTGGCTAATTTTTGATTTATTGTAGAGATGAGGTCTCGCCAACTTCCCCAGGCAGGTCTCGAACCCGCAGGATCAGGCAATCCACTCGCCTCAGCCTCCCAAAGTGCCTGGATTAAAGGCTGAGCCACCAAGCCTGGACTCTGCTTGATTTCAGTGTTGACCCAGTAGTTGTTCAGCATTATGCTCTTTAGTTTCCATGTCTTTGTGGGCTTTGGGGAGATGTTGTTGGTGTTGATATTCATTTTTATTTCACTGTGGTCTGAGAATGTGTATGGCAAGATTTCAACCTTATGATACTTGTTCACACTTGATTTATGACCAGAGATGTGATCAATTTTGGAGTATGTTCCATGTGGTTATGAGTAGAATGTATATTCTGTGATTGTTGGTAGGAATAATCTGTAGGTATCTATTAGGGTCATTTGGTCAAGTGACAAATTGAGTTTCTGAATCTCCTTGTTGATTTTTTGCCTCAATGATCTATCTAGGGCTGTTAGTGGGGTATTCAGGTCCCCTACTATAATAGTGTTAGAGTCAATACCTTTTTATTAGTTTACTTGGTAGTTGTTTTATAAATGCTGGTGCTCCTGTGTTGAGTGCATATATGTTTAGGATGGATATTTCTTGTTGATGGATTTAAGCTTTTATCATTATGTAGTGTCCTTTTGCATCATTTTTATTTTTTGATAGCTTAAATGTTGTTTTGTCTGATATTAAGATTGCAACTCCTGCCTTCTTTTGTGATCCATTTGCCTGGAAATTTGTCTTCCATCCCTTCACTTTGAGTCTGTGTGTTTGCCTTGTTGTAAGATGAGTCTCCTGGAGGCAGCAAATAATTGGATCATGGTTTCTTATTCAGTTTGTCATTCTGTGTCTTTTCAGTGGTGCATTTAGTCCGTTCACATTCAGGCTGATTATTGAAATGTGATTGTTGATTGCTGTCATGAGATTCTTATAAAGATTTTCTTTGCTTGCTTTCTTTTGGCTTTGGAGCTGATGCTTGCATGTTTTTTCAAGTTTCTTGTTGAGCTGTATTCTCTGTTGATTCTGCACTCTGTTGTTCTCTTGGGAAGTGAGTGTGTTGTCATTCTTTATTTTCTTTGTTCTGTGCTTAATACCCTTTTAAGTGTCTCCTGTAGAGCTGGTCTGGAAGCTGCATAATCTCTTAGGGATTGGATATCTGGGAGGGGTTTTAATTCTCCATCAGTGATGAAGCTGAGCTTAACTGTATAGGAAATTCTTGGTAGAAATTGTTTGTCTTTGAGAACTTTGAGGCACCATCCCCTTCTTGCTTATAGTGTTTCTACCAATAGGTCTGCAGCTATTCTGATTGGTTTTCCCTGGTAGGTAGTCTGTCCTTTCTCTCTTGCTGCCCTTAGGATTTTTTTGTGCCTACTTTACGTAGGTGAATTACTATGTGTCTAGGGGTTGGTCTTCTCATTTGATGTCTTGCGGGGGTTCTCTGTATCTCTTGTACTTGGCTAGTCACATCTCTGAGGAGATGGGGAAGGTTTTCTTGGATTACCTACTGGAATAATTGCTCGAAGTTGTTCTCCATTTCCCTTTCTTCTTGTAGGATACCAATCAGGCATAGGTTCGGCCTCTTGATATAATTGCACATCTCTTATAGGCATTGTTTTTTCTTTCTGGGTCTTCTTTCCATGATTTTACAGATCAGGTTAATTCTATGTTCTTGTCTTCAAGTTCTCAGATTTTTTTCCCCTTCAGTTAGATTAATTCTGCTTTCCACGCTTGTCATCTTGTTATTTATTTCCTGGATAAAGTTTTTTTATTGCCAAAATCTCTGTTACAAGTTGTTTCCATGTTGCATCTTGTCTTTCTTGAGTCTTATTCAGTCTTTCCATCCATTCCCTAATCCCTGGAGAATCCCCATATTCTGGGCCCAGTCATTGGTAACTTCCATTGTTTGGGCATCAAGGTCAGATTTTTCAGGAGTTTTGTCTTTGGTACACTTGAAATTTCCTGAGGTCTTCCTTTGGCTTTTTCCTCCTTTGTGACAGATCTCCTGTTTTTCTCTTTAGTTCTGTTATTCAGTTTCAGTGAGAGAGGCTTTCCCAGTCCTCTATTCTTCCCTGATCTGAGCTTTGGATTTGTTCTATTTTGAAGTAGTTTGGTGTATGAGAAGCTTTGCTGTCTCTTGCAGTTTTTGAAATTCTAATAAAGTAGGCAATGGGGTACTAGGGTTCAGAAACTACTTGCAATTTATGTTGTTCACTTATTGTGGTATGTTTTCCTTGAAACCTACTCCCCACCACCTCTCTATATGATGATGCAATGCAGAAGCCAATGCAAAAAACAAGTGAACACACACACAGACATACACACACACCCAAAAGCAAACCAGAATAATAACAAAGTGAAACAAAGCAAACATCAACAACAAAAAACCAAGAAAATGAAACACACAAACACATGACTAGCACAAAGTCAATAGAGAAGAAAAACAGAAAAACTGGAGGGGAAAAAAGGGAATTCAGGGGAACCCTCACTTATATATTGACACACACCTTAAACTATAATGAAATAAAAAATTAAAAATCCAGAAGAACAAAAGAACAAGAGCAAAACAATTACAACAGCAAATTTGAAAGATGAACACTCTGTCATTCACATACACACATAAACAGAAAATGACAAATGAAAGAAGAAAGAAACAGAATAAGAAAAGAGAAAAAAATTGGGGGGGGATGCAGTTCAAACCCTCACATATTCTTTTATGTACAAAGAAAAAATATTTTAAAAATAGATGAAGTATCAAACTAACAGTCAAAAAATTTTTAAATATTAAAAAAAAATTGAAAATTAAAAATAAAACTTGCCATCTTGTGGCGGGCCCTGTAATTGTTCTTCTGATCAGGTCTCTCCCATAGAGCCACCTCTTTCACTCTCTCCTCAGTGTCTGAAGGGCAATGGAGGAGGGTGGAGTTGCAGGCCTCCCCTCTCATTCTTGTATGGTCAGGGAGATTTTCCCCAGTGAGGAGGTATGGGATTGTCTCTTCCCCAGGTATGTACTTGCAGGTGTGCCCCAGCCCAGCCTTTCCTGGAATGGAGTTCTCATATTGCGACTGATGTCCAGGTTCTGTCTAGTCCAGGTTCTCTCTAGTTTGTCCCTCTCAGTCACGGCCCAGCTGTGTGGGTCTGATGTTCAGAGGATTGCTGGGAAAGAGGAGGTTTGGGTCAGCCCCACACTCACCACTGATCTCTTTGGAGTTCTTCCTCATCCTTTCCTGGTCACACCCTTTGTCCTACAGTTGGTTCAGGGTAGGTGGTGGGGCGTCTAGAATTCAGCACTCGTCAGGTCCCTCCAAATTTGTGCTTTCAGGATATTCCCTCTAGGTCACATTCAATCCTTGAGTAGTTGATCCACCAGTCACAGAGATCAGGTCTCTTACTCCGTGGTGAGCAAACAGGAGCACTTTTCAGCCCCATCTTCAAGATGGTGGTGGGATGCCTCTCTTGTCCTCTTTCATGGGACTTTGCCTCTGGACTCCCTCCACAGCCCCTGCATTCAGTGCTTTGCTAGGTGCTGAGGTGGTGAGGAAAAGCTAGGATCTGGCAGTCTCTCTCCTGCTGCAATGGTGAAGGAGAGTCTGGGGTTATCATTTCTCCCCACTGCTTTTTCTCTGGAAAACTTTTGCCCATTAAAAAAAAAGTAATGATGCTCATCTTCTGTGACCTGGGAAGAGCCAGGGATGAAACAGAGAAATTGAAGCACCAGCTGTTGCACCAGGGCCTTGACCATTTGCTCACAAGACCCCACTTAGTCTCTCCCAACATTTTCTTCCCAGGGAAGATTTCTTGAGTTAAAAAAAGATAGAAAGAATAAGAAAATGATGCTCGCCGTCTGCATCCTAGGAGTCACTAGCATCCAAGCCCAGCAGGTTTGGGACCAGCTGCTGGATCAGGAGAGCCCTGACTGCTAGCTCCCTAGCCCTCACTCAGTCAGCCACTCACATGCCCACTCACTCACCAGTACATACACAAAATTTTCCATACACTCACTCACACTGGTACTCACATAGTTTGACTGGCTCAGCTGCCATTTTCCCAACCGTAACCTCTCTAGTGAGAATCTAAAATGGATTAATCACTGAAACAAGTACTCAGATACATGTACACACATGTTGATAGTTGCACTATTCACAATATTCAAAAGTTATAAATAGTCCAAACGTCCATCAGCAGATAAGTAGATGAATTGTGATATAACCATACAATGAAATATTATTTGGCCCCCAAACAAATGTAGTACTAACACCTGTCATAACATGGATGAACCTCAAATACATTGTATTGCATAAAAGAAGTCAGATTTATGGGGAGGTGGCACACTTCATCAGCAAGGGTACCTGAATAATGAACACTCACACACCTAATCCTGAATTGTACAGCACATCTTTAAAACTAAAAATAAAAAATAAAAAAGAAGCCAGATTTTAAATGTCACACATTGTATAATTCAATTTACATGAAATATTCAGAATAGGTAAATCTACAGATGTAGAACACAGAATGATGTTTTCCAGGGGCTAGGGTAGAGAGGTCATGGGGAGAAACTGAATAATAAGTGTAGAGCTGTATTTTGGAGTAATAAAGTGTTTTGGAATTAGATAGTGGTGGTGGTTTCACAAGGTTGTGAATGTACTAAGTGCCACCATTATTGTTCACTTTAAAATGGTTAATTTCATGTTACATAAATTTTTGTTCAGTGGTTTTTAAAGGCAAAGGTGTAATATGAAATAAAATCACTCATGTCTTCCCTTCTTCCTTAAATGAAACGTATCTCTTCTCTGAGGATACCTCTTGCTCTGAAGCTCTCTATAGTGCGAATTTTATTAGGAGACACACATAATTACAGGAAGGGGAAGAATGTAAGCAAATCTCAAGAGCAAGTAAGACCTGAGATTTGAACACAAATAAAAGTATTTGTTTCTACAAAGATCTGAGTATCACTGGTTCTCACTCATAAATGAACTTTGAACAACTACAGCGATAGTATAAGAAAAGGATTGACAGTGGTAGAAAACTATGGGAGGGTTGTGTGGCAGGGAGTTGAGATTAACGGTAGTCAATATCTGCCTGGGGAATGGGGAGGCACACCTCGTCAACAAGGGTAACTTCACAATGATATCTGTATACCGAACCCTTAACTGTACCCCACAATTTTAAAATAAATTTAAAAAATTGTTACCATATTCACTCCTGAATTTTGATTGCATTCGCTTAGACAGTTTTTTCCCTGTGTTGTAAAAAGACCACTAGAGAAGTTCCCAAGTTACACACCTTCAAGGTTTGCCAGAAAAGCAGGACAGAATATTTTTTTTTACCAAGATTAAGTTAAAAACAGTAAGAAGAATAACAAAAAATCTCTCTAGGAAAGAATTGTGATTTTTTTTTTAACCTAGGTCACATACCCTTACCTCACCCAATCAAATCAATTGTGGCCAGGGAGGGGAGATACTATGATTAGAAGTCCTCACTAGAACTACATGATTGGATGGTGGAAAAACAGCTCCCCTCAAAAGCAGAGTATGTTTCCAGGAGAAGGGAGAGATGCACACCTCAGGAAAAATAAATAAAGAAATATCTACTACCACAGGTTTTCTGTGTTTTCAGTATTCTCCATCCCAGTTGGTAAAACCACCAACTTCTATGAAATCACTCATGTAAGAATTAGGTGGTTTCTCTTATAGTTTAAACTCCAATAAGTTACTTTCTAAGGCTAACTTTTAAAAAATATTCCAGTATGACCAAGTCACTCATCTTTGAAGCCCCTCAAGGGGCTGAATTACTCTCCACTACAACAACTCCACACACACACAAAATAACAATTTATCTTATTCTAATTCTCTTAAAAATCTCCTTCCTTAGCATCTGTGGAACCACACTTTCTTATTACACTTTCAATTTCCCTGGTTGTTTCATCTCCATTGTGCTTATGGGATTCTTATTCTCTACCCTCTCTGTGCTAGAGTTCTTCATGATTCCATCTTCAAGCCACCTTCTCTAGAACTGTGTGTCGTCTCCCTAAGTGATGATGTCTATTGACAGGCATTTAACCTGCACCTATTTATTCATGACTCATAGACAGTGTTTTGTTCTTGTGATGGTACAGACAGTGAAAAAATCACAGACATTTCAGAAACTTGTGTTGAATTTAACTGCTTTTGATTCACTATCCGTTTTGTCCAACTACCTAATTCTTATCCATCCTTACGGGCCATAGATCCATACTTTCATTTTTTACCTTTATTGTCAGCTTTGTTCTCACATATTCTACTTGATAATGCCTCCTGAACATCACACAAAAACTGAAAATGCAGCATGTCTACAACTAAACTTTTCTTCCACACCCTAAATATGCATTTTTTAAAAATCCTGAATCTCTTTTGGAAGCATCACAATCACCTACTTCACCATTCAAGTCAGAAACCTGAAACTTTTCAAACTTTCTCTTTCCCCATATCTAATAAATTACTAACAAGTCCTGAAAAATATACCTTTTCAATAACCCTTTACTCTGTCTGGTCTTCTACATTCTCACTGCTTTTGATCGTCATTCTGTTTGTCTTGAATTCCTGTAGTAGTCTCCTCTCAAGCTTCCTTGCTTGCAGATTGTAAAGTCTTCAATGAAACTGACAAAGTGAATTATCTTTCTTAATTGAAAATTTTACTAAGTCATTTTTTTTGTTGAAATTCTTTACTGATTCCCATTTTTCAGTCAACAAAATCATTCATGGTTCTCTATAGTTGTTACTTATTATATGTCAGAAACTATATTAGGTATTAGGAATAAATTGTTGAATATAAAATGATCCTAACTTTAAAAAATTACTAAATAGCTTGAAAGGCAAACACATAAACTCATAATTATAATATAATGTGATAAGACCCGTGATAGAAATATTCCCAGATCATTACAGAAGCATGAGACTGAATCTACTGAGGGCAAGGGTTGTGGTTTTCTAACCTTTGTATCCCAAACTTCTATCACAATGTCTAACACAATTTATAGCTTTTAAAATATTGAACATATTATCCTCTGTGATCCTGTTTGTAAAGTGAAGCTGAAAATCTCAGTATCACATATAAAGCAAAAGTACATATCTTGGATACTAATTTGAGCAGACCAATCGCAAATTGTTTTATAAGAACTGGAAACATACTCAGCACCATTTCTCTCCTCTGGTTGGTAATGCTGGAGTAGCTGGAGTGCCAGACAGTCCCCGAGGTGCTGAGGATAGGAATTTCAGTGCCCTATCACAAAAGGAAATAAAGAAATTATATGACTTGAAGTTCTGGGGAGAGGAGAAAGAAAACATACCAACACACTCTGGGCTAAAATAAGCTGCCTTATTCTGGCGATTTTCCAATGCTGCTTGAATCACCGCTGCAATATTGCCACCTGGTGGCTATACAGCAACATTTTACATTGTTTCCTGGATGCAGAGCTTGCTGTGGTAGCGCTGACTATTTTGTGAAAGTTTTTAAAGGGAATGATCACTTTCAACGAAAAGCAATGTTCATTAACCTCCCTTTTGCACTGTAAAATGCCTTGTACTCAACTTGTGCTATAGCACCTGTTGCATGTCAGCATTCATTAATTATTTTAACAGACTTACTTTTTAGGTGTCTATTCTGGGACAGATATCAAGTTAGATGTGGAAGACAAACAGGTAATAAAAGCTAGTTGAGCAGAGACATGTAAACAAAATTAAGATAGTCCAATATTTGTTGAGCACATAGTATGTGCCAGTAAACTTTCTAAATGTTTTATATGTAGGTGCACTAGCTCATTTAACTCTCACAACACTGTGAGGTAGATGCTATTATTATACCCATTTTACATAGGAAGGAACAGATATACAAAGAGATTAGGTAAATGTCCCAGGATCACACTGCTAGAAAATTCTAGAGTTCAGATTAACACCTGGTCTTTCCCCTTAGCGTATGCTTTAAGTTAATAACAAAATGCTACATGTAACTGTGCTTTTACCCTCACCTTGCCCCAGTATGTCCATGGTCTAAATGCTTGTGTTCCCCAGAAATTCATGAGTTAAAATTCTATCTCTCAAAGATAATGACATTAAAAGACGGGGAATTTTGAGAAGTGATTAGGTCATGGAACTGGAATCCTCAATATTGGGATTAGTGATTGTATAAAAGAAACATCAGAGAGCTATCTAGTCCCTTCTATCATATGATAATGCAACAAAATGGCACCATCTGTAAGGAACAAAATAGTTGCCAGACACTGAACCTGCCTGTGCCTGATCTTGGACTTCCCAGCCTTTAGAATAGTAATAAAAGTTTGTTGTTTATAAGCCACCTGGTTTATGGTATTTTTGCTATAGCAGCCTGAATGGGTCTAGCACAATGACTGAAAATAAAATAAATAAACCCCATACCTCTCAAATATGTGGAAAACATAGTTCAGGTGGGGAGATTTCCTAGCAGGTAGTTTATCTAGTCAACAACCCTTAATCTACTTCTCTGAGTTTCACTTCACTCCTCAAGATTCTTTTCCCTTAATTTCTGCCTCTGTTGCAGCACTACACACCCTCTGCCCTAAGAAAAAATTATTTGCCTTTACTTCTCTGTCTTAAATATAGACAAAAAAGTCAAAAATTTTTTTTCTGTCATAATAGAGACAGGCTGGAATTTTCAAGATGTTCTAAAGGTGGAAAAAGCAGAAATAAGCAAACTAATTGCAGGAAACTTAAAAAAGATAGTTATATTATAATCCCAATTATGACAGCTATGTGGTTCCCAGGGTTTATACATTTGACATCTGGATTTGTGGCTGGACTATCTTTAAAAAAAAGCTGCAGAAATCATTTTGCAGAACAATGTATATTAATTGCTTCATGTAATTATTTTACCAAATCTTGTGAGGTAGGTAAGTATCTTATTCCACAGACAAGTATAATCAGGCCAGAAAGGCCCAATTTAAGTAAGTTGCTCACAGTCACACAGCTAGTAAACAGAAGAGCTGGAATTTGAACCTAAGTAATCTGACACAAGAAACTGGTCTTAGTCTCCTCTCTTTTACATTTTTTTAATCCTGCTTAAACTCTGGCTCTGTGTGTTTTGTTCTTGTGATGGTACAGACAGTGAAAAAAATCACAGCCATTTCAGTAGCTTGTATTGAATTTAACTGCTTCTGATTCACTATCCATTTTCTCCAACTACCTAATTCTTAGCCATCCTTACAGGCCAAAGTTATATCCTGTGCCTCCTGCACAAAGCTTTATTAACTCAGTCTGTCATTTATTGGTTTATTCAACAAATATTTTCCACCTCTTTTTAAAACTTTTATCATATTCTTTTATTCTGGAAAAATAATGTAAATTTTTTTACACTATACATAATGCAAAACTTATTATTAGAGATATTTAGTATACTCACAATGCTTTACAATTATCACCACTATCTGCTTCCAGAAAAATTTCAACAACCCTCAAAAAAAATTTAAGCAATCACTCACAATGACCTTTTCTCCCAGCCTTTACAAACCACTAATCTGCTTTCTATGGACTTGCCATCTCTGGATTTTAAATATAAATCTAATCATACATCATATGAGATTTGTGTCTGTCTTCAAGATTTATCCATATTGCAACACATATTAGTGTTTCCTTTTTTATGACTAAATAATACTCCATTGTGTAAATATACAACATTATTATTTATTAATTAATATATAGCCAATTGAATTGTTTCCACCTTTTAGCTATTGTGTATAGTGCTACTATGAACATCAATGTACAAAAGGTTTTGCTTGTACATCTACTTTTTATTTCTTCAGTATATAAAAGTAGAATAGCTGGATCATATGGTAATTATATGCTTAACATATTGAGAAAAGTCATACTGTTTTACATAAATTTTTATGATGTCAAATTTTATTTTATTTAATTTATTATGAAGATGTGGGGTACAATTCAGTGTTAGGTATATGAATGTTCATTATGCATGTACCTTTGTTGATGAGGTATGCCCCTCCCTCCCCTAGCAGTTTCCCTGAACTGCCAATCCCTCCCCTTCCCTTGAAAGTTTCTTCCTACCACCAATCCCTTTTTTATAGTATTATAATTGTTCAAGGTCCGTTTATGAGTTAGAACATATGTTACTCTGTTTTTTGTTTCTGTGATAAATCACTGAGTATGGTGGACTCTAAATCCATCCAAGTTGCTGTGAAGTCCATATGTTTGTCTTTCTTTATGGCTGTATAATATTCCATGGTGTACATGTATCACATTTATTTTATCCAGTCCAACTTTGATGGGTAACATGATTGGTTTCATGTTTTTGCTATTGTGAATAGAGTTGCAACAAACGTATGTGTACAGGTATCTTTTTGCAGAATGATTTGAGTTCCTCCAGGTATATTCCCAGCAGGGGAATTGCTGGATCATATGGAAGGGCAATTTCTAGTTCATTCAGAAATCACCACACTGTCTTCCAGAGAGGCTGCACTAGTTTGCATTCCCACCAGCAGTGTAGAAGCATTACTTTTTCTCTGCATCCTCACCAGCATCTGTTGTTTGTTGTATTAATGATAGCCATTCTTACTGGGGGTAGGTGATTTCGCAATGTGGTTTTGATTTGCATTTCTCTGATGATTGGTGAGGCTGAGCACTTTTTCATATGTCTATTATTGGCTGCCTGTATATTTTCTTTTGAGAAGTGTCTATTCATGTCTTTTGCCCACTTTTTAATGGGGCTGCATGTTTTTTTCCTTTTGGTGCATTTGAGTTCCTTATAGATCCTAAATGTTAGGCCTTTGTCACAGATACAGTTGGTAAATATTTTTTCCCATTCTGTGGGCTGTCTTCTTGCTCTCTTGATGGTTTCTTTTGCTTTGTAGAAGCTCATCAGTTTGATGAAGTCCCACTTGTCTATCTTATTTCTTATGGTATGGGCACTTAGGATTTAGGGTTAGGGTAGGGTTATCACACTGCTGCCTTTACCAGCATTAAAACAAGCTGCTTAGATGCCCAAAACTGAGCCTTCTGTGACCAACTAAAATAGATGTAAGTATATGCCACCTTGGGGCCAAAGACACGCATAACTAGCCTAACTCTGGGACTCAAAGAATAGTTCATCTGGTGTCCTAATCTCCAATAAAACTTCACCACAGCCTCAACCAACAACCACACACTAGGCCACTGAAAAAAATTACAGACACTACTGATGCTATTTGCAGACCAGAATTAAAGCCACAGTCCCCAACCAACACCATAGATACATATTCAGAAAAAAATCTTGTTGTACTGAAAACAATTTTTTTAATTAGAAAGAAGTTTTGGTTATCCTTGATGTGCAGTAGCAACATAAGAACACAGAAATATAAAAGAGAGGAAATATGACATCTGAAGAAAAACCCACAATAATTCATCAGCAATATATTCAGGTCCAATATAAATTCACAAAATTCTGAAAAAAGGATTTCAAATAATGATATATAAGAAGCTCAACAAGATTCAAGGGGATACCGAGAAACAGTACAAATAAATTTTTAAAAATCAGGATATGAATGAAAAATTTACCAAAAAGATAAATATAATAGAAGGTAACCAAACCAAACAATTTAGAACTGAAGAACTCTCAAATAAAATTCAAAACACATTCAAAAACTTTAACAACAGACTAAATAAACCAAAAAAAGAAAGAAAAAAGAATTTTAGAACCTGAAGATGAGTCTTTGATATAACCAAATCAGACAGAAATAAATAAAAATGAATATAAAGGAACAAAGCCAAGTGACAAATGGGACACTATAAAGCAAATATATATCTATGTGTGTGTCAATGTTCCAGAAACTGAACAGAAAACTAAAAGGACTGAAAACTTACTCAACAAAACAATAGCTAAAACTCCCCAAGTCTAGCAAGATATTTAAACATCTAGATACAGGAAGCTTAAGAAACAAATAGATACAATTTAAAAAGGTTATCTCCATAACACATTAGAGTCAAACTGTAAAAAAAAAGGGAGGATCCTAAAAACTGCATGAAAAAGGCATCTAGTTATTTGTAAGGGATCTCCCATTAGACTAAGTGGATTTTGAAGTAGAAACCAGGAGAAAATGAGATTATATATTCCAAGTGCTGAAAGAAAAAAAACTACTAGCCAAGTATACTATAGCTAGTAAAGTTATACTTCATCTATGAATAACAAATAAGGTTGTTCCCACACAAGCAAAGTTTGATGACATTCACCACAAGACAAGTCCTACAACAAATGCTTAAGAAGTCCAATATCTGGGGGTACAATAATTGTATCTACCTATATAAAAACAAAAATATAAAACTTACTGGAAGACTAAACACACAAATAGGAAAGAGAAAAACTATACTGTAACAACTACAGACAACCAACAAATCACAATGATAAACAGTAAGAGAGAAAGAAAGGAGCAATGGATATAAAAAACAACCAGAAATTACTTAATCAAATGGCCATAAAGCCTCACATGCAAATAAAAACATTAAATATTGAATGTAAATTGATTAAACTTTTCAAGTAAAAGATAAAAACTGTCTAAATGGATTTTTTAAAAAGACCCAAATATACACTGCTTACAAGAATGCAATCTCATCTGTAGAGACACATTTCATCTGAAAGTAAAGGGATGGAAAAAGACATCCTATGCAAATGGAAACCAAAAGCAAGAAGGAATAGTGTTAGATCAGTAAACCAGTATCATGAATGGAAAAGAATTGCACAAAGAGTAGACAGAAAGAAAAAGTTTAGTATCCACTTTCCACAGAAAAACAGGGGCTGAATGCTCACAGGTGAGCATGGCATATAATATAAAGTGTCAGAATATTTAAGATCTTTTCTAGGAAGTATGAAGACTGAAAATGTTCTCCAGCAGCTGCATCTTTGGGTGTTGATAACATAGATCTTGTGCCTCCAGTGGTCGGGTAGTCAGTTGTGGGAGGTTGATTGCCATAAATTGTTAGGAAACTACACCCTTGGAAAACTGTGTTTCTGACAAAGCATGGCAAAGATAAGCTGTGTTTTAATGGCTGTCACTTTGAAATGGCAGACATGGAATTCAATAAGTAATGATAAAATTGGTTAATGAATTTCTGGAGGAAATTGAAAACCAACAAAAGGAAATTTAAAAAAATGATTCGGGTATAGACACCTTAAAAAAAAAAAAACAGAGCTGGGCTCGGTGGCTCAGCCTGTAATCCCGCCCCTTTGGGAAGCTGAGGTGAGTGGATTGCCTGAGCCCGCGGGTTCGAGACCCACCTGGGCAGCGAGACCTCATCTCTACAATAAATCAAAAAATCAGCCGGGAGTGGTAGCGCATGCCTATAATTCCGGCTACTCGGAAGGCTGAGGCGGAAGGATCGCCAGAGCCCAGCAGGTCAAGGCTGCGGTGGCCGGAGCGGCCACTGCACTCCAGTCTGGGCAACAGAGTGAGACTCCAACTAAAAAAAAAAAAAAGTGAAAATTCTGGAAATGAAAGAAACATTTAGGTAAGTAAAAATGCAGTGGAAAGTTTTAACAGTAGACAAGAACAAGCAGAAGAAAGGATCTCTGATTATGAAGACAAAACTTTTGAATTTACCCAATCAGACAGCAATAAAGAAAAAAAGTATCAAGAGAATGGAATAAAGTCTCCAAGAAATGTGAGATTATGTAAAATGTCCAAACCTAAGAATCATAGGTGTTCCTGAGGAAGCAGAGAAAGCAACAGGGTTGGAAAACCTGTTTGAGGGAATAATGGAGAAAAACTTCCTTGGTCTTGCCAGAGAGCTAAACATCCAAGGAGCGCAAAGGAACCCCAAAAGATTCATTGCAAAGAGTCATAACCAGGGCATATGATCAACCGGTTGTGCAACGTTAATGTGAAGGAAATAATTTTAAGAGAAGTGAGACAAAAGCATCAAATAACTTACAAAATTAAACCTATCAGACTACCAGTAGACTTCTCAGAATAAACCCTAAAAGACAGAAGAAACTGGAGCTTCATCTTCAACCTCCTCAAAAAAAAAAAAAAAAAGAAACAAACAAACAAAACAAAAATAGTTAGCTAAGGATTTTGTATCTTGCAAAACTAAGTTTCATAAATGAAGGAAAACTTAAGTTCTTCAAAGACAAGCAAATGCTGAGGGAATTTGTCACCACTAGATTGACTACAAGAAATAATACTGAAACAAAAAGTTGAAATACATCAGTAGAAAAAAGCTGGAAATCATAAAGTTCACATGCCTTATGGAACACCAACACAATAATGAAAATAAATAAAGCAACCAGATAACAACCAGCATGAAGAATGAAATAGTAGTTACATGTTGTTATTAACTTTGAATGTAAATGATCTTAATGCCTCACTAAAAATATATAGACTGGAAGAATTGATAAAAGAAAAACAGCACAAATATCTGCTGCCTTTCAGAGATCCCTTACCTCAAAGAATCCTATAGACTCAAGGTAAAGGGATGGTAAAAAAATTCCACACAAATGGAAACCAAAAACAAGCAGGAATAGCCATTCTCATATCAGATAAAACTGACTTTAAATTAACATCAATGAAAAAGGATAAAGATAGATTAATTCAAGAAGAAGAAATAGCAATTTTAAATATATATGTGCCTAATGGCAGATCCCCCAGTTTTATAAAGCAAATTCCATTATATCCCCAAAAGATATAAATAGCAATACAGTAATAATGGGAAATTTCAACACTCCACTGACACCAATAAACAGATCATCAAGGCAGAAAATCAACAAAGAAACATTAGAGTTAAATCGAACTCTAAAGCAAGTGGAACTAACAGACATCTACAGAACATTCCATCCAAACACTGCATAATAAATATTTTTCTCATCAGCACATGGAAGATTCTCCAAGACAGACCATATGATAGGTCACAAATCAAGTCTCAATAAATTCAGAAAAATCCAAATTATATCAAGCACTTTCTCAAACCACAGTGGAATAAACCTAGAAATTAACTCCAAGAAGAACTCATGAAACAAAACAATAGCATGGACATTAAACAATTTGCTTCTAAATGAATATTTGGACAATAAAATCAAACTGGAAATTTAAAAAATTTGAAACAAATGACAACAATGAAACAAGTTATCAAAACGTCTGGAATGGTCAAAGATGTGCTCGAGGAAAAAAAATCAATAGTGCTTAAAGTCTACATCAATAAGACTAAAAGGTCAAATATTGACAGCTTAACATCATACTTTAAGGAACTAAAAAAAAAAATTGAACAAACTCAACCCAAAGCAAGCAGAAGAAAAGAAGTATTAAGATCAGAACAGAGCTAAATGAAACTGAAATTTTAAAGAAATAAAAAGGATCAATGAAACAAAATATGGGTTCTTTGAAAAGTAAACAATATTGATAAGCCACTAACTAAATTAAAGCTCTAAATATTGACCTCCCATATGACCCCACAATCCCCCTACTGGGAATATACCCTGAAGAACTCAAATCACTCTATAAAAAGATACCTGCACACGTATGTTTATCGCAGCATTGTTCACAATAGCAAGAACCTGGAAGCAACCATGCTGTCCATCAAAAGAGGACTGGATTAAAAAAAATGTGGTACATATACATGATGGAATATTACGCAGTCATAAAAAAGAACAAAATCATGAATTTTGCAGCAACCTGGATGGAACTAGAGTCTATAATACTGAGTGATCTCTCACAGAAAGAAAGATCTGAGTATCACATGTTCTCACTCATATAGTGGGCCTTGAACATCCAACATAATACTATAAGAAAATGACTGACAGTGGTGGGAAACTATGGGGGTGGGAAGGGGAGGGAGATGTGATCAACAGTAGTAAATATCTGTCTGGGGACGGGAAGACACCTCTTATCAACAAGGGTGCCTGAACGGAGCATATTTTTATACCTAACCCTTAACTCTACCCCACGATATCATTTAAAAAATTTGATTAAAAAAAAAATTTTAAAAATGCAGACTGAAAAAAAAAAACAAAGAGAGAAACACAAATTAGATGAATTAGAAATGAAAAAGAAGACATTGTAACTGATACGACAGATATTCAAAAGATCATGTGAGACTATTATGAACACCTCAATGCAAACAAATTAGACAATTTACAGGGAACTGATACATTTTTGGAAGCATACAATCCCACAGACTTGAATCAGGAAAAAATGAAAACCTTGAACAGACCAATAATGACTTGCAAGATTGAAACAGTAATTAAAGTCTCTCAAAAACAACAAAACAACAACAATAACAAAGTCCAGGACCTGATGGACTCACAGCGGAATTCTATCAGACTGTCAAAGAAGAAATTGGTTCCAATTTTACTGAGGCTATTCCACAATATTTAAGAAGAGGGAATCCTCTTTAACTCATTCTACAAAGCCAGTATCACTCTGATACCAAAATCAGAAAAAGACACGGCAAAAAAGAAAACTACAGACCAGTATCCCTTATAAACATAAACACAAAAATCCTCAGCGAAATATTAGCAAACCAAATGGAACAACACAAAAAATACACCATGAGCAAGTGGATTTTATCCCAGGGATGCAAAGGTGATCCAACATATGCACATCAATTAAGGTGATCCACTACATAAACAGAATTAAAAACAAAAATCATATGATCATTTCAATAGATGCAGATAAAGCATCCTTTCATGATTAAAAAAAAAACCTCAACAAAATAGGCATACAGGAAACATTCCCCAAAGTAACAAAAGCTGTATATGATAAACCCACAGCCAATGTCATCCAGAATGGAGAAAAGTTAAACTGGAACAAGGCAAGAACTGGAACAAGGAAAGAATGTCCAGTTTCACTGCTACTATTCACCATAGAGCTGGAAATCCTGGCCAGAGAAATCAAACAAACAAACAACATCAACAAGAAATAAAGGGCATCTGAATTGGAAAATAAACCAAATTGTTTCTGTATGATGATGATATGATTTAAATTTTTAAATTTTATTTTAAAGATGTGGGGTACAATTCAGAGTTAAGTATATGAATGCTCATTATGCAGGTACCCTTGTTAATGGAGTGTGCCCCTCCTCTCCCAGCAGATTCCAACTACTGCCAATCCCACCTACCCCCATCATCGCCCCCGGCAGTTTCTCACTACTGCCAATCCTTTTCTTATAGTTTTACAATAATTTTTCAAGGTTCGCTTATGAGTGAGAACATGTGATATGCAGCTTTGTTTCTGTGAAAGATCACTCAGTATTATAGACTCTAAGTCCATCCAAGTTGCTGTGAAGTTCATAATTTTGTCCTTGTTTATGGCTGTGTAATATTTCATCGTGTATATGTACCACATTTTTAAAATTCAGTCTTCTTTCGATGGGTAGCAATTGGTTCTGTGTTTTTGCTATTATGAACAATGCTGCAATAATCATGCATGTGCAGATATCTTTTTCAAGAGTGATTTGAGTTTCTTTGGGTATATTCTCAGTAGGGAGATTGTGGGGTCATATGGAAGGTCAAGTTTTAGATCTTTTAGGAATTGCCACACTGTTTTCCACAGAGGATGTATTCGTTTATACTTCCACCAACAGTGTAGAAGTGTTCCTATTTCCCTGCTTTCTCTCCAGCATCTGTTATTTTTTTGAGTTATTGATGATAGCTTTCCTGACTGGAGTTAGGTGATATCTCATTTCTTTGATGACTAGCGAGGCTGAGCATTTCTTCATGTGTATGTTGGCTGCTTGTATGTCTGCTTTTGAGAAGTGTCTATTCATATTTTTTGCCCACTTTGTAATGGGGCTGTTTTTGTTTTTTTTTTCTTTTCAGCATGTTTGAGTTCCTTGTAGATCCTAGACATTAGGCCTTTGTTAGACATAGAGTAGGCAAATATTTTTTTCCCAGTCTGTGGACTATCTCCCTGCTGTCTTGATGGTTTCTTTGGCTTTGCAGATACATGTCAGTTTGATGAGGTCCCACTTGGCTGTCTTATCTCTTATGACTTGGGCAGTTGGGGTTTTGATCAGAAATTGGTTGCCAGTTCCAATTTCCATAAGGGTGTCTTCTGCGTTTTCTAAGGTTCTTATAGTTTGAGGGTTTACATTTAGCTCTTTTATCCATTTTGAGTTGATTTTGTGTAGTGATAGCTAGGAGTCTTGTTTTAATCTTCTGCATGTGGGCAGCCATAAAGAAGGACAAATATATGGATTTCACAGCAACTTCGATGGATTTAGAGTCTATCATACTCAGCGATCTATCACAGAATCAAAGAACAGAGTTCCATATGTTCTCACTCATAAGCGGAACTTGAATAATGATCATAATACTATAAGAAAGGGATTGGCAGTAGTGAGACCCTTCCAGGGAAGGGACAAGGGATTGGCATTTGAGGGAAATTGCCAGGGGAGGGAGGGGCACACCTCATCAACAAGGGTACCTGCATAACGAGCATTTGTATACATAACCCTGCATTGTACCTCACATCTTTAAAATAATAAATTTAAAAGTTAAAAAAAAGAATATACTCAATTCAAAAAATAAAATAAAAGCACGTGCTTTGTGGCAACATGAATGGAGCTTGAGATAGTTATCTTATGTGAACTGACTCAGAAACAGAAAACCAAGCACCACATGTTCTCACTCATATGTGGGAGCTAAAAGTTCACAGATATAGAAATAATAGACACTGAGGACACCAATAAGGAGGAAAGGGGAGGGGATTAGTGTTCATAAGCTACCTATGAGAACAATGTTCACTATCTGTGGAATGGGCCACCTGAAATCCAATTCCCGTCACTACACTATATGTTCATGTAATGAATATGCATGTGTACACCCCCTGAATCCTAACTATGAACAAACAAACAAACAAACAGAATCTAAAAATTCATTGATGGAGATATAAAACCCAGTAAAAGATTTAATAGTAGGCTACACCAAGCAGAAGGAAGACTACCAGAGCTGATTCTTTAAGTTAATCCAGACAGACATTTTTTTTAAAGTATGAAGAATGAACAAAGTCTATAAGAAATATGGGATTATGCAAAGTGACCAAACTTATCAATCATAGGCATTCCACAGTAAGAAGTTAAAGTAAAAATTGTGGAAAACTTATTTGAGGAAAAATTTCAAGAAAATGTTCCCGGTTTAGTGAGAGATCTAGACATCCAGATGCAAGAATCCTAAAGAACACCCGCAACATAAATCTCAAGAGGAGCTTCATCAAGGATATAATTGTCAAATTCTCCGAAGTCAACCTGAAAGAAAATATCCTAAGAGCTGCAAGAGAAGAGCTAAATCACATATAAATGATACTAGACTAACAGTACATTTCTCAGCAGAAACTCTACAAGCCAGAAGAGAAGAGAGGCCTGTTTTCAACCTTAAATTAAAAAATAAAAGTCAGTCAATAATTTTATATTAAACTAAACTAATATGTATAAATGAAAAAGTAGGAAAATCCTTCCCTGACAAACAAACACTGAGAAAATTTGTCACTGCTATATCGACTCTATGAGAAATCCTCAAACAATTTCTAAACTTGGGAAAGAAATGATGATTCTTGCTATTATCACATAATACAAATCACATAAGTACAAATAACATACAGGTGACTTCAACACCCCATTGAAATCACTAGACAGATCATCAAAGCAGACAATTAACAAAAAAACACTGAATGTAAACTGGTCTCTAGAGCAAATGAACCTAATGGCTATCTACAGAACTTTACACCCAAACTCTCCAAAATATACATTCTTCCCATCTCCACATGGAACATTCTCCAAAATAGATCAACAGAGTAGATGCTTGTCCATAAAGCAAATTTCAATATATTCAAAAACATCAAAATTATACCAATTATCCTCTTGGATAATAATAGAATAAAATTATAAATTAACCCTAAGAGGAGCTCCCAAATCTACACCACTACATGGAAATTGAAAACTTGCACTTGAATGATCCTTGGGTAAATAATGAAATTAAGAAAGAAATTAAAAAATTTGTTGAAATAAATGAAAATAATCACACAACATACTAAAACTTCTGGGTCACAGCAAAATCAGTTCTGAGAGGAAAGTTTATGGCATTAAATGCCTACATTAAAAAGATAGATCAGAAATTAACAGCTTAGCTTTGCACCTCATGGAACTAGAAAAACAAGAACAATTTAAGCCTAAAGCTAGTGGAAGAAAAGAAATAACAAAGATCAGAGCTGAATTAAATGAGGTTGAGAGCAAAAAAAAAATGATACAAAGAATCAATCAAAAAGTTGATTCATTAAAAGGACAAATGAGATTGACAGTCCACCAGCGAAACCAGCCAAGACAAAGAGAGAAGACTCAAATAAATTTAATCAGAAATTATAGGTGACATAACAATAGATACCACAGAAATAAAAAAAAGATTAACAGAGACTACTATAATACCTTTATGGAGACAAACTGGAAAACCTAGAGGAAATGAGTAAATTCCTGGAAACATACAACCACCCAAGACTGAACCAGGAATAAAGCGATAACCTGAACAGACAATAACAAGAAATGAAATAAATCAGTATTTTTAAAAAATCTCCCAACAACAACAACAGCAAAGCCTAGGGTCAGATGGATTCATAGCCAAATTTTATCAGATGTACAAAGAAAAGCTGATACCAATTTTACTGAAACTATTCCAGAAAATTGAGGAGAGATAACTCCTCCCTAACTCATTCTATGAAACCAGTATCACATTGATGCCAAAATGACACAAGAAAACACACACACACACACACACACACACACACACAATCTGCAGGTCTATTTTTCTGAAAAATATACATTCAAAAATTCTTCACAAAATACTGGCAAACAAAATTCAACAGATTATTTTTAAAAATTATCCATCATGACCAAGTGTGTTTTATTACAGGGATGCAGGAATGGTTCAGTGTCCACAAATCAATAAACATGATCCATCACATGAGCAGATAGCACCACATAACAGATGTAGAAAAGGCATTCCACAAAAACTAGTATCACTTTATCACTTTTTGATAAAATTCTTCAACAAAGTGCACATTGAAGGAACAGATCTCAAAATTATAAGAACCATATACAACAAGCCCATAGTCAATATCATACTTAATTGGAAAAAGTGAAAAACATTCCCCTTCAGAATGGGACCAAGACAAGGATGTTCACTATCACTACTCTAATTCAACATAGTACCGGTAGTCCTAGAAAGAGCAATTTGGTGAGAGAAACAAATAAAAGACCTCCAAATAGGCAGAAAGGAAATTAAACTATCTTGTTTACAGACGACATGATTGTACACCTAGAAAATCCTAAAGACTTCTCAAAGAAGCTTACAGATTTCAAAAATGACTAAATAAGTTCTCAGGATACAAAATCAATGCACAAAATTTAGTGATATACACAACAACACTCAAACTGAGAATCAAATCAAGAATTCAATTCCATGCACACTAGACACATACATACACACAATACCTAGTAATACACCTAATTAAAAATGTTCTATGAAGAAGACGATAAGTCACTGATGGGAAAAAATCATAGATGACACAAAAAAAGGTAGAACATCCCATATTCATGGATCAAAAGTATCCGTATTGTTAAAATCACCATGCTGTCCAAAATAATCTATAGTTTCAATGCAATTATGATGAAAATACCAACATTGTTCTTCACAGAACTAGAAAAAGTAATCTTAAAATTTACATAGAACCAAAAATGATCCTTAATAGCCAAAGCAATTCTAAGAAAAAAAGAACAATTGCAAAGGCATCACATTGCCTGACTTCAAATTATACTATAAAAATATAGTAGCTAAAACAGCATGGCAATGGTGCAAGAATAGACAGATTGACCAATGGAACAGAACAGAGAAACCAGAAATAAAACCACATACAAATATTCAACTGATCTTTGACAAAGCTGACAAAAATAAACAATGGGGAAAGTACACTCTGTTCAATAAATGGTGCTGGGAGAATTGGCTAGCCATATGCAGGAATTAAATGAGGGCCCCTACTTCTCACCATATACAAAAATTAACTCAAGATGGATCAAAGACCTAAATGTAAGACCTGAAAATATAAAAATCCTAGAAGAAAACCTACAAAATACTATTCTGAACATTGTTTTAGTCAAAGAATTTATGACAAAGATCACAAAAGCTATTGCAACAAAAATAAAGAAATGTGACTTAATCGAACTAAAAAGTTTCTATACAGCAAAAAATATAATCAAGAGAGCAAACAGAAAACTTACTGAGTGGGAGGAAATATTTGAAAACTAGACCTTACACCTAGGGCTAATATCCACAATGTACAAGGAATTTAAACAGCTCAACATGAAAAAAAAATGACTCCATCAAAATGTAAGCAAAGGACATGAATAGACACTTCTCAAAGAAAACATACAAGTGACCAACAAATACGAAAAAAATGCTCAACATTGCTAATCACCAGAGAAACACAAATTTAAACCACAATGAGATATCGCCTCACACCAGTAAGAATGGCTATTACTGGAAAGTCAAAGAGCAATGTTGTTGACGTGGTTGTGGAGAAAAGAGAACATTCATTTACTGTGATTGCGAATGTGAGTTAGTTCACCCTCTATGGAAAACAGTATGGAGATTTCTCAAACAACTAAAAATTGAACTGCCATTTTACCCAGCAATCTCACTTCTAGGGATCTACCCAAAGGAAAATAAATCAATATATAAATAAAACATTCCTGTACTCATATGTTCATTGAAGCACTATTTACAACAGCAAAATCATGGAGTTGACCTATGTACCCACCAACAATTGACTGAATAAAGAAAATATGATATGTCACAGAAGGATAATACTGATGATTCCACTTATACAAAGAATCTAAAGTAGTTAAACCGATAGAAACAGAAAGTAGAATGATGATTGTCAGAAGCTGGAGGGAGAGTGACATTGAAAGTTTCTGTTCGAGTATAAAGTTTCATTACACAAGAGGTAAAAAAATTATAAAGATCTGCTGTATACATTGTACCTATAGTTGACAATACTGTATTGTGCACTTGAAATTTTGTTAAAAGGGTAGATTTTATGTGAAGTGTTCTTATCACAATAAAAAAGTGATGCTTCAATGTCAAAGAAAATGTGGTATATATAACGGAATATTACGCAGCCATAAAAACATAAAATCATGTCCTTTGCTGCAACATAGATGAAGGTAGAGATCATCATCTTAAGTAAACTGACTCAGAAAGAGCAAACCATACACCACATGTTCGCACTTAGATGTGGGAGCTAAATGGCCACAGAGATGTAAATAAATATTGTGAATGCCATTAAGTGGTAGATGGGGAGGGGGATTAGGGTTCAGAAATTTCCTGCTGGGTGCTATATTCACTATCTGGGGAATGGGCCACCTGAATCTCAATTCCCACCACTACACAATATATTCATGTAGTAAACATACACATATGCTCCATGAATCTATAATAAAATAGAATAAAAAGATGAAAATGAAATAAAGGCATTCTTATATGAAAAGAAAAAATCTGAGAGAATTTACTAGTAGACTCATCTTACAAAAAAAAAACTACAGAAATAAATTTAACAAAAGTACAAAAGTTGTACTCTGGAAACTATGAATCATTGTTGGAAAATATTTAAAAAGATGAAAATAAAATGAAAGACATCCTACATTCATGGATTGAAAGACATAATATTGTCAAGATGGTAATAATTGCCAAAATGATTGACATATTATATTAGAAAAGATAGAAGCAGAAATTCATACAGAAACACAGACGATCACGAATAGCCAAAACAATCCTCATCAAAAGAAACAAAGAGAGAGGTATTACACTTCCAGACTTTAAATCAATTTCTCAGTCAACTCATCTTTGACAAAGCCTCCACTAACAACCACTGGGAAGAGAACTAATTCAGTAAATGGTACTGGGAAAACTGGCTGACCAGATGCAGAAGATTAAAACAAGACCCCTACCTATCACCATAAACACAAAATAAACTCTAAATGGATCACAGGCCTAAACGTAAAATCTCAAACTATAAGAATCATAAAAAATGCAGGAGACATCCTTATGGAAATTGGAACTGGCAACCAATTCCTGATCAAAATTCCAAATGCTCATGCAATAAGAAATGAGATAGACAAGTGGGACCTCATCAAACTGAAGCTTTTTCAAAGTAAAAGAAACCATCAAGAGAGCAGGGAGCCAGCCCACAGAATGGGAAAAAATATTTGCCAACTATATGTCTGACAAAGGCTTAATATCTAGAATCTACAAGGAACTCATAGGTATCAAAAAGAAAAAAACAAACAGCCCTATTAAAAAGTGGGCAGCCGGGTTTGGTGGCTCAAGCCTGAAATCTCAGCACTTTGGAAGCTGAGGCGAGAGGATTGCCTGAGCCCAGAGGTTCGAAACTAACCCGGGCAACTTGGCGAGACCTCGTCTCTACAATTAAAAAAAATATATTATCCAGGTGTGGTAGCACACACCTGTAGTTCTAGCTATTTGGAAGCCTGAGGCAGAAGGGTTGCCTGAGCCCAGCAGGTTGAGGTTGTGGTGGCTGTGAGTGTGCCACTGCACTCCAGCCTGGGCTACAGAGTGACACGCCAACTCAAATAAAAATAAATATAAAAAATAAATAAAAAGTGGGCAAAAGATATGAATAGACACTTTTCAAAAAGAAGACATACAAGCAGCGAACAGATACATGAAAAAATGTGCAGCCTCACTAGTCATCAAGTAAATACAAATTAAAACCATACTGGGATACAACCTAGCTCCAGTCAGGATGACTATCATCAATAACTCACAAAACAACAGATGCTGGAGAGGATGCGGGGGAAAGGGAAGTCTTCTACACTTTTGGTGTAGAAGTGTAAACTATACCTCTGTGGAAAACAGTTTGGCGATTCCTTCCATACAACCCCACAAACACCCTACTGGGAATATACTCGGAGGAACTAAATCCTTCTAAACCCATAGTCTCACTTCAGAGAAGTTATTGTTGAAGTACTGCAGAAATACCCAAGTCTGACAATATGGAGTGAAGACCTGGCTCTGCCTTTAATATCTCCATCTCAAACAAGAGACTCTGTGTGTATTTGTATACGAAAAGAAAATTGCCATTTGAAAATGAAAATTCATTCTGGTTTTGGAAAATTTGGTGTCCTTGGATGATACAGTGCATGTAGTTCTGTCTGTGGTAAATGTAATGTGCATGGCAAACCACATAATGCTGTTGCATTGGCCATGGGGAAAGCCTGAGTGCTGGGAAGATACTTGTGTTGCTCACCCTGACTGGAATAAATGCAAGGTGATGCCGGGCTCGGTGGCTTAACCTGTAATCCTGCGCCTTTGGGAGGCTGAGGTGAGTGGATTGCCTGAGCCCGAGGGCTCGAGACCCGCCTGGGCAGAGAGACCTCATCTCTACAATAAATAAAAAAAGCAGCCGGGAGTGGTAGCGCATGCCTGTAATTCCGGCTACTTGAAAGGCTGAGGTGGAAGGATCGCTGGAGCCCAGCAGGTTGAGGCTGCGGTGG
>NW_007074474.1:0-17032 GCF_000164805.1 Carlito syrichta
CCCGCGGCCCCGCGCGCGCCTCAGTCCAGGCAGAAGGCGGGGCTCGGGGAAGGGGCGGAGTCTCGGAAAGGGGCGGGCCCGCGGGCTTCGGCGTCGGGGACAAAGGGGAACCGGTAGAGGGAACGACCCCAATCGATCGGGGCAGCACTGCCAGGGTGGGTCCCAGGGATTTTAGCTCCGGATAGCTCACGCGCAACTCCGCCTCTACCTCGCTGGTCCCAAGAGCACCGGTTTCTTCATTGACAACTGAGAACAAATCCCTCAGGGACCCATGAAAACGTTTCAGTTTCTTTTATTACTGGTAAAAAAAAAAAAATAATAATACTAAATGCACTGGAAAATATAATTTTTGATGGAGGAAAGGCCCAAAGTGGCAAATGTGCCTAGAGTTCACAAAAATGATGCCGCTCTCGAAAAAAGACTGCATGAGGTAGTTGCTAAGATTAACAAACGACACTGTAAAATTATCTGTGGGACCACAGCATGAACTAGGGGGGTCAAAAAAATTAGGGGGGTCAAAAAAATGATAGCCTGATGATGATCAGGGAAAGTTTTGAGTAGGGAGGTTAAGAGCATCAGATCTGGATGCTTTGAAAGGTAAGGCCCATGTCAGTAAGGAAAGAGCAATAGAGAAAAGAGCGTTAGAATATGGATATAGTGACCGTTTATGGAGGGCTTATCACACAATGTGCTTTCATTCATTCAACAAATGTTTATTGAGTGTCCCCTAAGTGCCTCCTCCTATGCTACTCCGTGGAGCTGGGGGTGAACAAATTGGACACCATCCCTGTCCTAGTGTATATGCTACTGAGGGAGCTGAATGGGAAACAAACACATGAAAGTGACAATAGCTAGTATTCTGTGATAAGAGGAGAGACTTCTTGGGGAAGTCAGAGAAGGTCTCCCTGAGAAACTTACCTTTGAGCTGAGTCATATGATGAAAGGGTCAAGCAAGCTAAGAGATCTGCGTTTTTCAGAGAGCAGAACTGCCAGGGCAAAGGCTTGGCATGTGTTCTTGGAACAGAAAGGCCATTGAAACTGGCGCCTGGCAGGCCAAGGAGAAAGCTAGGTGAGGTGAGCAAGGCAGACAGGGCCAGATCTTGGTAGGGAGTTAAGTATTTATTAACTGAGGGCTATTTGTAAGGATTTAATACAATAAAGTAGGTAAAGCACTGAACTTGCATGTGGTAGGTGCTCCTCCAGTATTCGTCATTAGGAGGAAGATGAAACATTTGGATTTTTTTGGTTTGCTTTCCTACTGGAGGTGACAGGACATAATTTGGGTTTCCATAGCTAAGAAGTTCTTACAGAAGGGAGTGAGGAGATGAGAATGTAAGCTAAGAGGCTTCAGTGAATGTCAACAGGGCTGAAAAGGGACCAGAGCAGCTGCTGTGAGGGTGGGGTAAAGTCCAGAGGACACAGTAGCCTTATGGGTGGGGGGTGGGACAGGGAAGATGCTGCTGAGACTCCCAGCCTGTGTGCCAGGGATGGCCCACGGAGGAGGGCAGGTTTCTTCAAGGGATGGTCATGAGTTCATACTGAGATGAGCTGAATTAAAAGTGCCAGCAGAACACCCATACAGAGATGTCCTGCAGGTGGTTGGAGGTGGAAGTCTGCAGCTCTGATTCAGTGACTCAAGCTCCAGCTTCTATTCACAAGATTAAAGTATATTAAGTTAATGAGTGCCCCGCTGCTGGCTTGTTTCAGGTTCATTTTCATTTGTTTTCTCAAAATGTTGGAAAGAATAGATGGCTGTTAAACTCCTACTACTCCTCCTCTTGGATTTATTTTTTAAAATAGTGCCTAAATTGAAAGCAGACAAATTAATATATGTATAACTAATTGCACCTACAGAATCAAGGATTATTTAACTCACCTCTCCCTCAACCAAAAACTTGGTTAATCCATTTTTTGTTAAATGGATTAACAAGCAACCAGTAATGAAAGCATGGCATTCAGTCTATAAGTCACAATGACTTAGAATAATTGAGTCTATAGTTCTTCTGAGATATTGTTGACCTGTTGTTTCTGAAAAGCCTTGTCTAGATGTCCAAATTAGCTTCTATTGCTTCAAATTAATACTCCTAAAGTTATTTAAGATATCTTCCTGTTTAAGAAAAATTCTGGTGGAGAATTTCCTTAAATATGAGAAGTTAACTTCACTTAATCCTTTCAAGAATTATTCACTGAGTGCCTGGTAGGTACCGAGTGCTGGAATATAGCTTAACCAGAGATACCATCCATTCATGTTTCAACCCACTCCTGTCTGTCTCCTGTCTCCTGTCTCCTTCACACCAACCATGTTTTTCATATCCAAAGAACACTTCTCTGTCTTCATTCTGTTTGCTCTCTCAACAGCTATTGACACAGACAACAGCTTTGACCTTCTGGAAATGTGTTCTGACCTTCCTCTGCCCCTGCAGCACCACATACTCCTGGTTTTTCTCCTACTTCATCAGCTGTTTCTTCTCAGGCTTCTTTCTTTGTTATTGCTTTGCTTATTTTCTAGATCCTGCAATTCCTTGGGATTCACACCTGAATCCCTTCTCTAGTCCCATTCTCTTCCTAGGGGATCTCATCTACCTCACATCTCTAAAACCATCAGTAGGCTGAGAACTATCACTTATGTATCTCTAGCTCTCATGTCTTCTCTGGTATCCCGACTTGTGGTTCTCACTGTCCTAACTTCCTCTTAACTCATCAGTAGGCCTCCCATGGGCATCTCCATATCTCTATGGGCACCCCCAACATGATCTTTCTGCTGTCTTCCCCTCTTAGAACACGGGACCACCAACTGCTTGGTTGCCAATACCAGACACCTGAAAGTCATCCCTAACTTCTGCTCCTCTGCTATTCAAACCAAAGGCAAACCCTGCATCTGATACACTTCAAAAGTACTTAAAATCTATCCATGGGTCTCCATTGTTATGCCGCCATCTTAGTCTAGGATCCTGCCAGCTCTCACCTAGGGGACTGCAGTAGTCTAAAACTGACCTGATTACTCATCTCTCCTTGCTCTATTATAGTCCACATGCTTCAACCAGCAGCCTGGTGGTATACCAACCGATTTCTTGATACTCCTCTCTTCAAGAGATGAACCTTTGTTTTTCTTCTTTTGAGTGTGGGCTGAACTTAATGATTCACTTCCTTTTTTTTTTTTTTTTTTTTGAGTTGGAGTCTCACTCTGTCACTCAGGTTAGAGTGCAGTGGCATGCTCACAGCCACCGCAGCCTTGACCTGCTCAGGGAATCCTCCCACCTCAGCCTTCCAAGTAGCTGAAACCACAGGCAAGCACCACCATACCCCATTAATTTCTTGATTTATTGTAGAGATGAGGGTTCACCAAATTGCCAAGACTAGTCTCGAATCCCTGGGCTCAGGCAATCCTCTTGCCTCTGCTACCAAAGTGCTGGGATTACAGACTTGAGCCACCATGTCCAGCATTTGATTCACTTTTAATAAAAAGAATAAAGCAGTGACAGTGGGGACTTTGTGGACTAGGTTATTAAAAGACACTGGGACTTCCATCTTGGCCATACTCTCTTGGATTACTCATTTTGGAGGAAGTCAGATGCCAAGTTGTGATTAGCCTTGTGGAGAACCCCACAGTGAGGAACTAAGGCCTACTGCAATAATAGCTAAGAAAGTGAGCTTAGTGACTCCCAGTTAAGTCTCAGCTGACATCTTCATAAGAGACCCTTAGTCAGAACCATCTAGCTAAACTGCTTCCAGATTTACTACAGAAACTGTGACATAATAAATAACACAAACCAAATCATGTCGTTTTTCTGCTTGATACATCTCAGTGGCTATCCATTTCATCTGGGGAAAAAAATCATTTTCTCATATCTGACATGACAACAAAGTGAGCTCAACAAATCCTGTCCCCCAAAAGTAGCAATGATGCTGGACAAAACTCAAAAACAGCTACTGCAGGTATCTGGAAATAGACCAAAGGCATACAACAAAGTGAGAAGCATTTGTTAATGAAAATGACTACATTTCAAGTAAGATCAGTTGCTTGGGTGTGTTCCTTTTTTTTTTTTTTTTTTTGAGTTGGAGTCTCACTCTGTCGCCCAGGTTGGAGTGCAGTGGAACACTCACAGTCACCGCAGCCTCGACCTGCTGGGCTCAGGCGATCTTTCCACCTCAGCCTTCCAATAGCTGGGACTACAGGCACATGCCACCACACCTGGCTAATTTTTTGATTTATTGTAGAGATGAGGGCTCACCAAGTTGCCCAGGCTGGTCTTGAACCCGTGGCTCAGGTAATCCTCTCACCACGGCCTCCCAAAGTGTTAGGATTATAGGCGAGAGCCGCAGTGCTCAGCCATGTTCTTATTCATGAAAGCAACAAGGGAAATGTGATTAATGACTGAATTCTCATCGGAAACAATGGAGCCTAAACACTAGAATAAAGCAAACTGTCAACTAACAATTTTATGTCTAGCAAATATCAAAAATAAAGGTAAAATCAAGAGACTCCCATATCAACAAAAACTGAAAGAATTTGTTGCTAGCAGACTTGCCTTTCTAAAATACTAAAAGAAATTCTTTAAGTTGAAACTAACATTGTTAGGTTGTTTCAATTCCCAAGGAGATGTGAAGAACATCAGAAATTGTCAATATAGAAATTTACAAATAGACTAATTCTTCTCTTGCCTTTTAAAATATGTATAAAATTGGATAAGTCATAATTGTAACACTATATTGTTGCATTTATAATAGTAAAAATGGGGAAATGAGACATATTGAAGTTTCTATATTTTACTGAATTTAGGTTAGTATTATTATGAAACAAACTGTATTAATTTAAAATTAGTCGCGCGCCTGTAATTCTGGTTACTTGGAAGGCTGAGGCGGAAGGATCCCTGGAGCCCAGCAGGTCGAGGCTGCGGTGGCCAGGAGCGGCCACTGCACTCCAGTCTGGGCGACAGAGTGAGACTCCAACTCAAAAAAAAAAAAATTAGTGGGATGTAATGGCTCAGGTCTGTAATCCCAGCACTTTGGGAGTCCAAGGTGGGAGGATTGCTTGAGCCCAGGGGTTCAAGACTAGCCTAGGCAACATAGTGAGACCTCGTTGCTACCAAAAAAATATTTATTTATTTATTTTTATTATTATTTTTTTGAGTCAGAGTCTCACTCTGTCACCCAGGCTAGAGAGTGCAGTGGCACACTCATAGCCACTGCAGCCTCAACCTGTTGGACTGAGGCAATCCTTCCACCTCAGCCTTCCAAGCAGCAGGAACTATAGTCATGTGCCACCACACCTGGCTAATTTGTTGGTTTATTGTAGAGTCGAGGTCTCACCATCTAGCCCAGTCTGGTGCTGAACCCGTGGGCTCAGGCAGTCCTCTTGCCTCCATCTCCCAAAATGCTGGGATTATAGGTGTGAGCCACCACACCTGGCTTGCTACAAAAAATTTTTAAAAATTAACCAGGTGTGCTGATGCATACCTGTAGTTCCAGCTACTTGAGAGGCTGAGGTGAGAGGATTGCCTGAGCCCAGGAGGTCAAAGCTACGGTGAGTCATGATGGCACCACTGCACTCCACCCTGGGTGACAGAGTGAGACTCTGACTCAAAAAAAAAAAAAAAGTGCATAGTAATCCCTAGAGCAATCATTAATGAAAAACTCAAAAAAAATAGTAAAAAAAAAAAAAATAAGAAAATCAACAGATAATCAAAGTGGTGCGTGGAAATGCGTTTACCATAAAATAAAGCTGTAAAGGAGGACAAAAGAGACTTGAAGCAAATAGAAAAAAAATTGCAAAATGGCAGCATAAATCCAGCCAAATTGCTAACTTTATTAAATGTGAATAGACTAACCCAAAAGGCAGAAGATAGTCATAATCGATGAAAAAGCAAGGCCCAACAATATGTTGTCTGTAACAGAATCACGGTAGACAGTTTATAGACACAAATAGTTTGAAAGCAAAAGGATGGTAAAAAAACATATTATGCAAACAGTAACCATGTGAGAGCTGGAATTTCTATATTACTATCAGACAAAAAAGAGCTTACAACTTCAGAGATAAATCATAATGAGAAATGGGTCAATATATGATGCAGATAAAACAATTATGAATGTTTAAACATTCATCAACCTCTGTTGATTGGCACAAAGTACGTGAAGCAAAAGTTGACTGAATTGAAAGGAAAAATAGACAACTCAACAGTCATAAGTTGGAGATTTCAATATCTTGCTCTCAATAATTGATAAACAATGGGACAAAACCCCCAGCAATAAGGGGACTGTAAAATGCCACAACAGTGATGGAAAATACCGTGCTGTTCCTCAAAAAGTTAAAAATAGAATTTCCCTATGATCCAGCAATTCTATTTCTGAGTATATATCCAAAAGCATGTAAAGCAGGAATTTTAGGAGGCATTTGCACACTCATGGTCATAGCAGCACTATTCACGATAGCCAAGAAGTGGGAACAATCCAAATGTCTGTTGGTGACAGAATGGATACACTAAATTCAGTCTATACATGCAGTGGATTATCATTCAGTCTCAAAAAGGGAGGAAATTCTGAAACTTGCTACAACATGATGGACCTTCAGGACATGCTAAGTGAAATAAACCAGTCACAAAAAGACCAATTGTACCTAACTAGGGTATCTAAAATAGTTGAATTCATAGAAACAGAAAGTAGGATGATGGTTATGAGGGACTGGGGAGAGGGGACAAAAGGGAAATTATTGTTTGATGAGTACAGATTCTCAGTTTTGCAAGATGAAAAAGTTCTCAAGATCTGTATCATGTAAATATACTTAACAATGTAAATATATTTAACATCATCAAACACTTAAAATGACAAATATGGTAAACTTCATGTAACGTGTTTTTTTCAATTACAAAAAAATTAACAAAGATATAAAAAAACTTGAACAATCCTATGAACCAACTTGATCTGGCATTTGTAGAAAACGCCACCCAAATGCTAAAGAATAAGTGTTGCAGCTCTTTTAGAATTTAATTTGTCTGGCAGGTTTTCTAAAGAAAACCAGAACACTCTAAAAGAAAAAAAAATTTTTTTTAAAGCTAAAATACATACATTATTTTCAAGAGCATATGAAACATTTTCCAGGATAGATCTATCATAAACTGGATCACAAAACAAGACAATAAATGATTAAAGACTAAAATCATACAAAGTACATTATTTGGTCACAAATAAACATTATTTGTGAAATCATACAAAGTACATTATTTGGTCACAAACAAAATTAAAATGAAGATCCACAAAGAAAGAAACCTGAGAAAAGCCAAAATATTTGAAAATTAAGCAACATACTTCTAAATAACTTATGAGTCAAAGAATGATCAAGAAAAGTAAAAGATATTTTGAACAGAATTAAGGAAAAATACAACATAAGAAAACATATGAGATGTAATTAAATCAGTGCTTAGAGGGAAAGCTATATTATAACTGCCTATGTTAGAAGAAAGGTCTCAAATCAATAACTAAGCTCCCACTTCAAGAAGTTTAAAAAAAGAACAAAATAAACCAAACCCAGCAACATACAGAAAGGATTGTAGACCATGACTAAGTGGAATGTATCCTGAGAATGTATCCTGAGAATGCAAAGTTAAACATCCAAAAATAATGTGATACAGAAACCATCATTCTTAGTGATCTTTGTACTTCCACAACGTTTAGTGATCTATCACAGAAACAAAGAACTGAGTACCACATGTCCTCACTCATAAGTGGGACTTGAACATTAATCACAATAGCACAAGGAAGGATCAGCAATCGTGAGACACTGCTGGTGGAGAGAGGAAGGGGCAGGGGGCATGTAACAACCACAATACAGTGTACCTGATCCTAAACCAGGGGAAGTGAGGACCAGTTGGAGGCCCAAACTTCACCTACACAGACATTACTTATGTACCTAATCCTGACTTGTACACCACCTCCTTATAATAAAATAAAGTAAAATAATAATGCAATACAATATATCGGGGTGCCAAAAAATGTATACACATTTTAAGAGATGTTATCTATGTATTACTTTTCAAAGGTGAATTAAATTATGGTAGCAATTTATAGTATGGCATTCACTCAAAAGATGGCATTAATCAAATGAATGTTAGCATCACCATACAACAGGCAGGACAGTCAAAGAAAATGGTGGAAGCAGTGTTGTCATTTAAAGAGCACAAGACCATTTTGAAATGGTATTTGAAATTCAAAAACGTTGTGGAAGTACAAAGACAACAGAGGTGTGCAAATGCAACAGAACCTCCAACACACCTAACAATTGCACGTGTTCATGATAAATTTGAGATATGTGGTACTTACTGTGTGTGATGTGCATAAGGGAAGATCTGGGAGGCCTTACATGGCAACAAGTCCTGCAGTAGTTCATGGTAATCAGAGATGTCTGGACGATGATGGTAACAACTTTGAGTGCCTCTTGTAACTGCGGAAGTAAAACATGACTTGTGTTCATCTTTTGTTATTGGTATATACTGAATATTACCGTTTTCATACAGATTTTTCCTTTCTTAAAATGTGTATACTTTTTTGGAAACCTTCTGTATTCCTAGAGGACACACCTATGTGTATAGTTCCATCAATAAAGCTGAATATAAAGGTAAGAGACATTGAAATTGTATTACAAAGAGTGAAATAACTGTGAAAATGACACCGGTGGGATTTTTCTAGAAACTTCTTAGAATCTTAGACTTGATCACTCATTCAATCTAGATCAAGCAAAAAAGGGAATTAATTGAAAGCCCCAGGAACAGAACCTCATGGCAACAATGGTCAAAAAGGCAGTCATTTATAAAGAATCAGGACCCAGTAAGTCAGGAGTGGAGTGTATTGTATCTCTTGGGAACCATATGACCCCTGACCCCTGCATCTTGACAGTGTCTGACTCCCCAGCTCTAGCCGGGTACCCCCTCTCCACTGCAGCAACAAACATTTCTCTGAACTACAGCCTCTGGTCCCGGTTTCAATACCTGTGAAAGAGAATATAATTGCCTCAGTTTGGGGTGTCTACCCCAGGTCAATCTGCCATGGCCAGGTGAGGTCATGGCATGGAATAGTAACAGAGAGGCCGGCACCATCCCTTCAAAAGGGCTTGAGAGGACAGGCAGTTCTCAGGGAAGGCAGGAGCTGAGTGATCCCTCAAGAGACCTTCTGTACTCAGCACCCAGGTGCGGAAAGTCTAGGGGCTGACCTTGCCCAAACCTCCCTTTAGAGCAGGCACCTGAGACGGCCCATCCAGACAACCTGCCTTACTTTCTTTTGTGTGATCCTCACTCGTAGGCCACACCTGATTGAAGCAAAGGAGGTCTCTACAATGGTCAAGACTTTTTCAGTGGTGGGTTTTGATCTGAGGCAAAAAAGAAAAGAAAGAGAGGGTAAGTGGTGTGGAGATTACTCAAAGAACTAAAAGTAGGTCTTCCCTTTAATCCAGCAATCCCACTACTAGGTATCTACCCAAGGGAACAGATGTCGTTATATAAAAGACACCTACACCCTCAAGTTCATTGCAGCACAATTCACTATTACAAAGATGTGAAACCAATCTAAACGCCTATCAACCGATCAGTGGATAATGAAAATGTAATATGTATACACCATGGAATACTACGCAGCCATAAAAAAGAATGAAATCATGCCCTTTGCAGCATCATGGATGGAGCTGGAGATCATCATCCTAAGTAAACCGAATCAGAAATAGAAAACAAAACACTGCATGTTCTTACTAGTATATGGAAGTTAAATGGTCACAAAGATGTAAATAATAGACACTGGAAACACCAATAAAAGGGAAGAGGGGTTAGGGTTCAGAAACTACCTATAGGAATGATGTTCACTATCTGGGGAATGGGTCACCTGAGACCCAATCCCCACCACTACATAATATGTCCATGTAATGAATACACATGTGTACCCCCTGAAACTAAAATTTAAAAATTTTTTAAAAGAAAGAAAATAAAGAGAGGGAAATAAACAGCTCCCCCAGTCAGGGAGGACAGAGTCATGGTGGCCTTGGATGCCTGGACCCAGAAACTCAAGATACTCTGTCTGCCCTCTGTCCTTCTGCTTCTTCCTTCTTTTTCAAGATGATTTTGGTCTTTTGGGGTCTCTGGAGATATCCATCCATTTACTTTTAACCTATATGTGATTTTATATTTAAAGCACATATCTCACAGACAACATAATGTACCTGAGATTTTGAGCCCCTCTGATAATCTTTTAGTTGGTGCATTTAGAGTATTGATATTCAAAGTGATTACTGATACCATTGGCATAATACCTATCATATTTTTACTGCTTTTTATCTGCTGCCTTTGTTTTTGTTATAATTTTTATCTTCCAATATTTTTTCTGCCTTAAGTTGTTTTAATTTGTACATTTTATTTGTTTCCATTTTTTTCTCCTTCCTTAGCATGTCAGTGTACTCATTTCTTATGTTACTTAGTGGTTGCCCTAGAGTTTGCAATATACTTTGCTTTATTTTTTCATTTTATTTTTTTAAATTTAAAATTTTTAAATTGTGGAGTACAATTCAGGGTTAGGTATATAAATATTCATTGTGCAGTTACCCTGGTTTTTTTTTTATTTTATTTAATTTTAAAGATGTGGGGTACAATTCAGGATTATGTACAGGTAAAGTTTTGGCCTCTTTTTGGTCTTCTCTTCGCCCGATTTGAGATCAGGTACGCTTATTGATGTTGTATGCCCCCTCTTCCCTTCCCTGGCAGTTTCCCACTACTTCTAATCCCTTTTTTATGGTATTATGGTAAATGCTCAGGGTCCGCTTGTGAGTGAGAACATGTGGTACTCAGTTCTTGTTTCCATGATAAATCATTGAGTATTATAGACTCTAAATCCATCCAGGTTGCTGCAAAGTGCATGATTTTGTCCTTCTTTATGGCTACATAACATTCCATCATGTATATGTACCACTTTTTTTTTTTTAATCTGTCCACTTTTGATGGGAAGCACGGTTGGCTCCATGTTTTTACTGTTGTGAATAATGTTGCAGTAAACATGTGTGTGTGCATGCAGGTATCTTTTTTGTAGAATGATTTGAGTCAATACACATTTACAACTAATTCAAGTCCACTTCAAATAACATCTATACCACTTCACAGGTGCTGCCAATACCTTATAATAACAAAATAATCCTAATTTCACCCTCCCATCTTTTTTTATCATTCGTGTCATTTATTTATCTTATACATAAGCATACTGTGTGATATACACATATTATATATGTATGCATATATATATATATTTGTATATACACACACACAGACATGTACTACATAACGACATTTTGGTCAACGATGGACCACATATACAACAGGCATCTCATAAAATTATAATGCAGCTGACAGCTTCCTATTGCACAGATACTTACCATTGTATTACTCTTTCCTTATCCTATCCAGTACAGTAACATGCTGCATAGGTTTGTAGTCTAGGAGGAACAGGCTATACCATATAGCCCAGATGTATAGTAGGCTGTACCATCTAGGTTAGTATAAGTACACTCTATGATAGTTACACAACAACAAAATCGCTAAAGGATGCCTTTCTCAGAATACATCCCATTGTCACATGAGAAGCATGACTGTGTGTGTAGTATATTATAAACAGACACACATAAGCATATTTATTAGCATATATAAATTTGTAAGCATCCATAGAATCAAATATATTGTTGCCATTATTGTTTTGAATACAGTACTAACTTTTAGATCAATTAAGAATAAGAAAAATAGAAGTTTTAATTTTTACTTTGACTAATTTCTTCTCTAATGCTCTTTGCCCTCTGGATATTCGAGATTTTTATCTGTTATCAGCATCTTCCTCTCTAAAACAAAACAAAACCCACTTTTAAAGACATTTCCTGCATTACAGGTCTACTGGCAACAAATTCCCTCAATTTTTGTTTGTCTGAGAAAATATTTCCCCTTCACTTTTAAAGGATAATTTCACAGAGTACAGAGTACAGAACTCTAGGCCAGTGGTTTTTCTCTCTCAACACTTTAAATATTTCACTCCACTGTCTTCTTGCTTCTATGGTTTCTGAAAAGTAGGATGTAATTCTTATTTTTGTAAGAATTACAAAAGAAGATTTTTTTCCCCTGTTGGCTTATTTCAGCATTTTTTTCTTTATCTTTTTTTCCCTGTAGTTTGAAAATGATATGTCTAGGTGTAGGTTTTATGATATTTATCTTGCATGGTGTTCTCTGAGCTTCCTGGATCTGTGTTTGGATCATTAATTTGGGGAAATTCTCATTTGTTATTGCTTCAAATATGTTCTTTTCTCTTTTTCTTCTTCTTCTGGTATTCCCACTGTTCCCATATGTTGTACATTTTTTGTCATTGTCCCACAGTTCTTGAGTATTCTGTTTTGTTTGTTTCAGTCTTTTTTTTTCTATTTGCTTTTTCTTTTTGAAGGTCTCTATTGAGATATCCACAAGCTCAAAAACTTTCCTCAGCTTTGTCCAGTCAACTAATAAGCCCATTAAAGACATTCTTCCTTTCTATCACAGTGTGTTTGATCTCTGGCATTTCAGGATTCCTAGCTCTCTGCTTGCATTGTTTACCTGTTATTGCATGCTGTATACTGTATCCATTAGTGCCCCTAGCATATTTATCATAGTTGTTTTAGATTCCCAGTCTGATAATTCATCATCTGTCATATTTGTGAGTCTGGATCTGATGCTTGCTATGTCCCTTCAGGCTGTGCTTTTTGCTTTGTAGTATATCTTGTAATTTTTCTTGAGGGCTAGACATGATGTACTGGGTAAAAGGAAGTGCTATCGATAGGTCTTTAATGATATGGTGGTAAGATACAGGGGGAGGGGAAGCCTTCAAGTCCTTTGATTAGGTCCCAGTGAGCCTGTGCCCCTGGGCTGTGAACTCCACAGGAGCTTCTCAGTCTCCCCTCCCCACTTGTGCGACAGAACAGAGTGGCCTGGAGTTGGGTATTTCCCTTCTCCCAAGTGGAAGGCTAGAGCTGGCTGGATTTGAGAATTTCTTGTTCTCCATATTAGTAAGGCTCTGGTTAAGTAGATTCTCCTGTGGGCAGACCTTGTTAAAAAGAACAGGTTGTCTTGGTATATTTCAAAATGGTTTCTTTTCCCCTCCTCCTGTCAGAAGCACAAGAGAACTTTTTGCCGCTATTCGCGGTAAGAAACAAAAGTATGGGAGAGCCCTGATGACTATGTACTCCTGGAGTTTTTATCTCTCAGACTTATCAACATAGTGCCTTCAGCAATTCCTGACTGTCTGGCTGATCACTTTCCTTGCCTCTCTTTAGTGGACACTGTGGTGCTCCAGCCAAATTCTCTCAGAACCCTTGACCTGCTTAGCACATCCATCTCCCAGCTTCTGAGGTCTTTGCTTCTAATGGTTTGCACCTGTGACCATCTTCAGTTTGACTATGTTGGGTTAGTACCTCCAAGTACCCCACCCCCCGAGAGCACAAATGTCATAAAGTTGCCAAGTGTGGTGGCTCATGCCTATAATCCCAGCACTTTGGGAGGTGGAGGTGAGAGAATTGCCTGATCCCAGGGGTTTGAGACCAGCCTGGGTAACTTGGTGAGACCTCGTCTCTACAATAAATCAAAAAATTAGCTGGGCATGGTGGCACCTGTGGTTCCAGCTACTTGGAAGACTGAGGTGGAAGGATCACTTGAGTCTAGCAGGCGGAGTCTGCATTGACTGTGAGCATGCCACTGCACTCCATTCTGGGCGACAGAGTGAGACTCCAGCTAAAAAAAGAAAGAAAGAAGAAGAGGAAGGAAGGAAGGAAGGAAGGAAGGAAGGAAGGAAGGAAGGAAGGAAGGAAGGAAGGAAGGAAGGAAGGAAGGAAGGAAGGAAGGAAGGGAAGAAAGTTTATATATCTCTTTGGGACAGTTCTTAGCCAGTGACTGATAAGTGCAGGAGTGTGAAAGCCAGCCTCACTGCGAAACCAACTCTGAAGTACAACTTTTGTTCTAGAGATACCTACAGGATCATAATAAAGTAAGATTTTGCAAGAAACTATAACTTGCTTCATTTATCAGTCTCTCCTGGGACCAAATACTTATTTGCACATTGACTATTATCTCAGGGTCTGCTTTAAGAAGAACCTGACTTAAGATGATAAATACTCTTGCACTTCTCAGCCTATGTGTAATGGTTCAGGCTTTTTCAGCCATAAGGAGTAAAAAACTGAATATTGGCTAATGTGTCTGGGAAATTCATGGACGAATCCAGCTTTATGAATGACTAGGTCCAGAAACTCAAATAGGAAATTAGGAACCTGCCTCACCTTGTTTGTATTGCCTTGGCTTCTTGCTCTGAGTTGGCCTCATTTTCTCTAACAGCAGACAGGCTGACTTTCTCTGCACGTCAGGGAAGATGACTTCAGGCAGTTTGTACACTCCCCAGTCCATGACATAAAAGTAAGACTGATTCTTCTCCAACTCCAACTTTTTTGGTAAGAAAGGAATTTGATTGTGACAGCATAGGTCAAATGTCTACTTCTGGACAAATCCCCCTGGCCATGAAACTAGAGAGTTGTTAGGGTTACTCGTAGTTTGTTGTTCGGAACTCATTTCCCTTCCTTCTGTAACTTCAGTTCTTCCTTTAGAAAATCACTCTCCCATTTCCAGTGGTGGGTCATTGGGTGGAATTAAGGCAATCAGTGTATTCCATCCACATGGATGGCATGATTGGTTCAGGAGTGGGCATGTAGCCCAATAAAAGCCTAACATAAGAAGAATTATGCTGGGCCTTCTGGAAAAGGGAAGTTTTCTTTTTCTTATGTTTGAGCCAACAGATATTCTTTCTTTTCCAGGACAGAGAGACATAAGGCTGCTATCTTGGCAAACTGGAGTGATCTTTTGGCCAAACTGAAAGGGGATTTTGGAGCTGCCAGGGGCACATTACAAGGGGATTTTGGAGCTGCCAGGGGTACATTACAAGGGAACATTAATATTGTGGAAAGTAGAAGGGAGAGAGAGGGAGACAGGAGAGAGAAGCAGAGGGGTGAGGAAAGGAATAGAGAGGCATGAGGCAGACAGGTTTTTGATGTTATTAAGTTGCCATATCAAACTTGCCTGAAGTTCACTTCTGGCATTTCTGCTTTTAAGCTAATTTTGTTTAATTTTTTTATAGTGGAAAATTTTAAACAACAGACAAATAGTAACCATGGAAAGCTTCAATAAGTATCAATTCAGTCAATCTTATGTCATCTACATTCCAATGTAGTACTTACTAACCCCCACAAATGTAATTATTTTGAAGTAAATGTCTATCATCAAAGATTTTGATCTTTGTCAAATTAGCATTTAAAAACACACACCATGATACATTACAGGTGATACAGTACAATATTAACAATGATACATAACATATAATATCAACTATGATATTGCAAAACCTAAGAGAATAATTTCTTAGTATCACCAATTAGCTAATCACTGCTACATTTCCCACATTTTTCTTTGATGTTTATCTCTGTGTTCTTTGGACCGGTAATTTCTTTTTTTTCTTTTTTAATTTTTTTTTTTTTTTGAGTTGGAGTCTCACTCTGTCGCCCAGACTGGAGTGCAGTGGCTGCTCCCGGCCACCGCAGCCTCGACCTGCTGGGCTCCGGCGATCCTTCCGCCTCAGCCTTCCAAGTAGCTGGAATTACAGGCATGCGCTACCACGCCCGGCTGATTTTTTGATTTATTGTAGAGATGAGGTCTCGCTGCCCAGGTGGGTCTCGAACCTGCGGGCTCAGGAAATTCACTCACCTCAGCCTCCCAAAGGCACGGGATTACAGGCTGAGCCACCGAGCCCGGCTAATTTTTTATTTTAAAGATGTGGGGTACAATTCAGGATTAAGTACACAAATGTTCATTATGCAGTTACCCTTGTTGATGAGATGTGGCCTCCCTCACTCAGCAGAATCCCACTACTGCCAATCCTGCCCTCTCCCCAGCAATTTTCCACTACTGACAATACTCTTCTTATAGTATTACAATAATTGTTCAAGGTCCACTTATGAGTGAGAACAGGCAATACTCAGTTCTTTGCTTCTGTGATAGATCACTCAGTATTATAGACTCTAAGTCCATCCAAGTTGCTGTGAAGTTCATAATTTTGTCCTTCTTTATGGCTGTGTAATATTCCATCATGTATATGTACCACATTTTTTTTATCCAGTCCTCTTTCGATGGGCAGCATGGTTGGTTCCATGTTTTCGCTATTGTGAACAATGCTGCAATAAACATTGCAATAAACAATGCTTCAATAAACAATGCTGCCGCTTGTGCAGGTATCTTTTTCATAGAGTGATTTGAGTTCCTCTGGGTTTACTCCCAGTAGGGGGATTGTGGAGTCATATGGAAGATCGATTTTTAGACCTTTTAGGAATCACCAAACTGTTTTCCATAGAGGCTGTACTAGTTTATACTCCCACCAACAGTGTAGAAGTGTTCTCTTTTCCCTGCATCCTCTCCAGCATCTGTTGTTTTTTGAATTATTGATGATGGCCATCCTGAATAGAGTTAGGTGGTATTTCAGTGTGGTTTTAATCTGCATTTCTTTGATAACTAGTGGGGCTGAGCATTTTTTATGTATTTGTTGGCTGCTTGTATGTCTTCTTTTGAGAAGTGTCTATTCATATCTTTTGCCCACTTTGTAATGGGGCTGTTTTTCATTTGTTTGTTTGTTTTCTTTTTGGCACATTTGAGTTCCTCATAGATCCTAGATGTTAGAACTTGTCAAATATACAGTTGGCAAATATTTTTTCCCAGTCTGTGAACTGTCTCCCTGCTCTCTTGATTGTTTCTTTGGCTTTGCAGAAGCTTGTCAGTTTGATGAGGTCCCACTTGTCTATCTTATCTCTTATGGCATGGGCACTTGGGGTTTTGATCAGGAATTGGTTGCCAGTTCCAATTTCCATAAAGGTGTCTACTGCATTTTCTAAGGTTCTTATAGTTTGAGGTTGTACATTTAGATCTTTGATCCATTTAGAGTTGACTTTTGTGTATAGGTAGGGGTCTTGTTT
>NW_007074475.1:0-2047 GCF_000164805.1 Carlito syrichta
CGGCTTCAACCCACACATGAGTTTAATTTCTCTAGAATATGACAGATTTCCTGAACACTTCATTGGCATCACAGTTGATTAAAATCAGGCCTAAACCACAAAGAAATGAGCTGATTCTCCCCACTGGGATTCGTGCGGAGACACGAGGCAAGTTGCAACTGGATGCCAGGTAAGGGCCAAGAGAAAATTCTCAGCGAGGACACCCCTGGAAGAGCAAGCATCCCGAGCAAGACTGTGCTTGCTCCACAGGCAAGGCAACCAGTCGGGGACAGAGGCGCTCTCTGTCACTGGGGGAAATGCACCATGTTCTCAGCTTCAAGCTACACTGAGTGTGCCAAGTGGCTGCTGTCCCACCCCACGGTCCGTGCTCGGTCATCCTACTCTCCAGTGCAGGAGATGGCAGAGAAAGCTCCAGAATGGTGGGCAAGTCCCCTGGTTCTTTTGGGCAGTTCCAGTTTCACCTTTCAGCTGCGCTTCCCTCTCCACGCCAGGAAGCCAAGGGAGAGGCTCACACCTGTAGCACGTTCTGCTCTGGTTCCAAGAGTCCTCGCCTGTGTCTATCTTGTCTGTTGAATAACTAACTAATTTGGGATGGTTGTAGGGACAGGCTATCAAGGGCCTGCTTCTGTAAGGGACTCAGATGAAACACCCCCTACATTACAAGAAATTAGAGCAGAGTGGGAATACATTTTTGCTTTTATTCCAAACGATATTTTTCAGATGTTAAAATGCACTTGCCTGGAGGCATGCATAGAGTTGCAGAGAAGAATAAAATATTTATTCACAGGCAGAGGGTACAAATCACAAGGGGTTTCTCAGGCGAGCCCTCCTTTTATACAGTTCTTCTAACACCAGTTGCTGATGGCAAGGCGAGAGTCTACGCAGACCCTGGCGGGGTAAGTTCTGGGGTCAGCCAGCATGAGAACAGAGGAGGAGGAGGGGGGCAGTGCAAATATACTGGCCCTCCCTGTTTTGCTGTCACTCTGGATATCTTTTCCTGAACTGGCAAAAGGGGTGTGAGGCCCAGGGAAACCTCAGAGGCCTTGTTAGAGGGGTGGGGAAAGGAAGCTTTGCCCATGTAGGTAACCCACTAGTCCCAGGCTAGGAAAGAGGCTGTTAGTCCTCTCCATAGGCCCAGCTGGGGATCAGAAGGTATGAATGAGTCCTTTCAGAAGCAAGCTCCATCCTGTGAGAGGGTGGGAAAACGGGCAACCTGCAGGTGCCTTTGCCCCTGTGATCTGCTGATTAGACCAGGCTGAGGTACTTGTCGGAGCATCCCTTTCTCCAGACTCTAAGAAAATGACAATACAAATATCTAGAATCCAGCCATCACACCCCGTGTCGGGAGCCAGCAGAATCTAACCGTGGGACAAAGCAGACAGGAGCAGTGTTTGGGAAAACTAAGCCATAAGTTCCAATCTGTATTCAACTGCTTACTGGTTGTGCAACCCTGGGCATGTCACTTAATCTCTCTGGGTCTTAGTAAAACGGCAGTACGAACATCACCTGCATCATAATCACACAAGGTTGCTTTGCAGATCACATGAGAGCATATATGCGAAAGCATACTGTGGACAATGAAGTCTTTCCCCGGTCTTGGTCACTATACAACAATAGTCCCTGAATCCTGAATAAGACCCTCGCAGCTTCAGCTTCAAACCTTAAAATGATGTTTTTCACAATGTTACACTTTGAATGTACTGTGCAAAACATGACACTATTGAGAGTGAAAGTGGGGGCTGGAAAGGGGGACTCTGATTCATACCAGGACCACAGCCGTAAGCCAGGTCTGATCTGGGCAAATCAGGGTGCAATGTCACTGCTTTTAAGCCACTTTGCATGATGCAGGCAGCAGAGAAAGCTCCCAAGTGGTGGGGCAAGCCCCTCAGGTTCTTGAGGAAGTTCAGCTTTAATGCTTCAGCCCTGCCTCTTCCCTCTGCATGCCAGGAACCAAAGAGAGGCTCACTCCTGTGGCATGTTCTGCTTCTGGTTCCAAATGTACTCACCGGTACACGAGAATTTCTCTGTGAGGCTCTGGCAGTGACAA
>NW_007074476.1:0-2419 GCF_000164805.1 Carlito syrichta
GCCTTCCCCGCCTGCGCGGCCTTGGCCCGCGCACCTGCGCCCGCGGGTTCCCACCGCCTCCCGCCCGCCGTCTCCCCTCTCGCTTCACCGGGGGGCGAAGGGGCCCGGGGCCAGGAGGCCGCCAGCACTCCCGGCAAACGGCCTTCGGAGGGGCCGGCATGCCAGTGGGCACGCCGGGGGGCACGGAACGGGGCGCCGTGGGAAGCGTGCGGAGACAGCGTGCGCCCGTCTAGCCCTCCATCCTGCCACCCGGCTGGCCTGCGGCACACGGGAGGGGGCGTGGGTGGTAGCTGGAGGTCATCTCCTGTCGGAACGGCCCCTGCGCTCAGCTCCGCCAGGCAGGGGCAAGAGGGGTATGGCCTTCCAGACTCAGACGGGCCGGCTCAGGGGTTCCCATAGGGCTTCACAGGCTCTGAGCACCTGGGTCTGGGTGGGCTTCAGGTGTGGCGGCAGGTGCAGAGGGGTCCCAGGAGACTGCGGCAAGGGCGAAACACAGGAGGACTAAGTAGTAAAGAAAGGCATGGGACCAAGGGGACTGCTGGGGACACTCACTGCTACCCTCTTCAGTTAAGAGAAGCCAGCCTACCTAGGGCTTCTTCTCCAGAGTGGACCTCCTCCCTCTCAGTCCTAGGTACCTCCCCTCTCCAGAATGTTCCCATCTCTACACCTTTTCTTGAGGAAGTCAGGTCCCTGTCCCTGCTGCTCGGTTCTAGTAATAAAGTATCGACTAAAGACCCCTAGGAGAAGCAGGCCCTGGGTTGGCCAGCATGTCATGCCCAAATATGGCTGACTCTCCTGTAGCCTTGGGTGTCTGCATATGGTGGGGCTACAATCCCAGCCAGCATCATTTCCCCTGCCTCCCAGCATGCTCACTTCGGGGCTGCCTGTAGCCCCACTGGTTTTTCCCCCCGCCAGTGATGGCAGGGGGTCCACATGACCTTTTCCAGAACTGAGGTCCACCCATGGCACACTCTCCCCTCTTGACCGCTTGCAGACACACCTACACGAAATGCACCACGGTGTCTGAGAGCTGGGGTGGAGGTGGGTGGGAGCGCCGTGGCGGGAACTCACAACGGATCCTCCCTGCCAGGCCCCATTCAAGACAGGCCTAAAGTTGTCCTTCTGGTCCCCTGCCCCACTGGCCAGCAAGTTCCCAGGGGCGGGTTACATCAAAAATCAATTCTCTCTCCACTAAGTGCCATTGAGTTGGGTCATTTGAGTTCATTCCTCACTCTTCAGAGAGCAGGGACACTGAGTCAGAGTAACTGACCAGCAGTTGATTCCAGCAGAAAGGGGACCAGAAGGTGGGTGTCCAGGCTTCCAGCCCGAGACTTTCTCTAGAGGAAACAAGAAATGGGTGTGTAGAATTCTGGCTCCAGGAGGACACAGTATCACCACCAGATGTCGCTCGATCCCAAAGCCCCCAGATCGAGCAGTCCCGGGAAGTCAAAATCCAGCTCTTTCATATTTTTCCCTTATTTGGAGTAGATTCTTGGATGTTAGACACACCCCGCCCACCACGCAACCCCTGGTCCTGGACCCCAGGTCCGGCTCTCCACAGGGAGTTATAGCCCCAAGCCCAGGGCTGTTCATCGCGACCCCCAAGGAGCCCTTTCTAGGCCTCCGTAGCCAGGGGGCGCCAGGAGGGCAAAAAAGCGCCAAGGAGCAAGGTGAGAACCGACCTGGGCTGCAATACAAGTCCAAGTCTGGCAGGCGAGGGCACCCGTTTGCTGGGCTACCACCTTGACCGTGCAACCCAGAGTCTGCCAGCGGATTTCACCTGCACTTCCTGACCCCAGGTGGCATGGCGATCTGGAGACATTGCTGCTCACATACCAGCTGGTGGTGAACACCCAGCTCAGAGCCAACCAGGAACAGGGCTCAGGGGCCACCCGGCACTTGGTCTGGCTACATGCCCCCCCACCTCCGCGGAGTACAACAGCCAAGAACCAGTTCCCTTTATGCCCGAAGCACTGGCACTCTGTGGGTTTGCACCAAAAAGGGACCCACCGTCCCGGTCCCAGTGGGCACACCGGCTGAGAAGCCCTTCCGGGTGGCCACTCACCCCAATCCACACAAGTCCCGGGTCTCAGGCCCTTCTTTCCCAGACAGGTGCCAGTTTCCTGTCAAATGCCCAGACACCCTGTCTCTCTCGGGATCCCCGCGGCCTTGGGCGCCCACACCCGTGGGCGCAGACACCGCTCGTGGGTAAACTAGGGAAGGCAGCCGCCTCGGACACCCACTCCCAGACACCGGGGACGCCTCCCTCGCGCTCACGCGCCCCAGCTGCCTCTGGCTCGGACCCGGGCGCCGGCCGGCGCCTGCGTTCTCAGACCTCTCCACCCACCTTCGCCGCGTCCCCGCCGGCGAGCAGCACGCGACCGTCCGACGCGGAGCCGCCGCGGAAGCCTCACCTGCT
>NW_007074476.1:2586-6242 GCF_000164805.1 Carlito syrichta
AGCGACCCGGCCGCCTGGTGACGCCACCATCCCCAGCATGAGCTCACCGCCAGGCTCCGGGGAAGGGGGCTCGCCTCCAGCGCCCACGGTCTGCAGGCCACGTCTAGGTCCAGCCTCAATAACGCTGGGTAAATTGGGGGAGCCCTGCGCTCCCCAGCTGAAAGGCCCAGCCACAGGTCCACCTCCTCCAGGGAATCACCCACAGTCATGGCCCCGTGTCTGCCTAAGCCCGGGCCCACCAGGGGAGTAGGATTCTGCCCCCCGGGGGGGGCAACCAGCCGTCACAGGTGTCACTGAGCACCCACCACATGCAAGGCCCCAGGACAGACTGCAGGGACCTGAGCCTTGTGACCAATAAGCTCTGCTGCCCCTGATCTGGCCCCTGCCAGGTCTGGCCTGGGGCTGGCAACAGGAACAGTGAATGCTCAAGAGTGCCATCAGATGGCGTCCCAAAGCCCAGGAGCACACCGTGCCGCCTAAGGGCCCAGCGTCGGCGACCCTGGGGGGGGCACAGCCACGCCCTGGCACTGCCAGGCTCTCTCTTCCTCTTCTACTTGCCCATTTCCTGGTAGCTTCAGATTCGGCGCAAATGTCACTTCCTCAGGAAAAGCCACATAAAGCAGAGTTGGCAACATTTTGCCCACAACCCCCAAAATGAAACACAAACGCCTAGACGGGCACGTATCATTAAACGGGCGCTTCACAAAGCGATACTTTCCTCACTCCCTGCAAAGTCCTCTGATATCTTCTGCTCCATTCTAAAGAGGAAGGGAGGACAGGGGGAGTTCCGCCATGCCGGCCAAGTGAATTCGGCAGTGTCCCGTGCAGCACCAAGGGCAAGGTGCTGGCTGTCTTCGGGCCTCCCGGCCTGGCTGCCATCTCAAGGCTGCCGTCTCACCCTGACTCCCTGGGGAAAGCTGCCAGTGGTCCGTCCCAGGGTCTCTGTGTCCAGCTGTGCCATCTGGTGGGAGCCCTCGCGGGGAAGGCCACTGGGCGACCTTTACTCGGTGGACGAGGCCTGAGCTGAAGCCGGTGCCCACCTGCCCGCGGGCACCACCACAGGTAGACGATGGGTGGAGGGGGCCCCGGAGAGGCGGGAGCTACTGGGCTGAGTCTCGGGCCCTCATTGCCTTTGAACCCTCTCTTCACACTACTGCTCCTGCCCCCGACACACACTATGAACAACCCGTCCTTCGTCTCTACTGTTCCCAGGTTCTGGGCGGGAGGCGGGAAAGAAAGGTTTGCACCGCACCGGCTGTTCCCCAGTGAAGATCACGACCAATTCACGACGTTGTTCTTGTGCTGAAGACATCGAAACTAGCCAGAAGCAGCTCCGCTCCTGCTGCAAAGGCGGTGGAATCCCCAACCGGCCGTACCCGCAGGAACAAGCTGATGCGTTCTAGGGTCCGAACACAAGGCTTTGGTTAGCTGACCAGTCCCTGTTTCATCTTCTCTTTTTTCCCCCTCATTTTCTCCTTCTCCAAGCTCTTGATGGACAATTTATGAGCCCCAAGCAATCCCAAACACCGCTCCAGAAAGAGGCAACACACATCCTTCGGCAGAAACTAATTGAAAAACCCTCTATAGTCATCGATTAAAGCCACAAGCCTGTTACAGGGCCAAAAACCACATGTGGATGGAAAACCCTTCCCCACCCCACCTCAGTAAGAGAAGGTTTGATCCTCCTTCCCTGGGCCCCGTCTGTGGCATGGCTGTGCATATGTGCACACACCCGCCCATGCACACGTGACCATTCTGTTTCATACGGATTGCGACAATCTTCAGCACATGCATTTTTACAACAGCCATCATCTGTTGACTTTTGGGACCATCTAGGCAAATGCCTCAAAGCATTTGAATACAAGTTAAAACCCAAGAGATGTCTACTATCCTTGAGGAGAGAAGTACTGCTTATCTTAAAATGATTCTGATTTAAAGAAAGCATGAACAGTTCAATGAACAATCATCTCCTTGGACACACTAAGAAATGTTTTCATATTGGGATCTTTTGCTCAGAACTTCCCATCTTGCTCGAATGGCAAGTTATACAGTTTTCTACTTAGAAGCCATTCCCCAGTGTTATTTTTGACTTTGAATTGGCTGTACCCCAATGTCTCCTCTGCCCAGGAAGACCCCTGGAAACCCTTAGCTTTCCCTGAACACCTGCTTCTCAGCCCTTCTGATGACTGTGAGGCACCCCCAGGGAGCTCTCTGGGGGTGGCTGCGGGCGTCTCCGTCCTAGCCGTGAGGAGCACGTGGTGGCTGGGGGAGTGTCCCATGAAAGATTGCTGCACTTGGGGCCCCGGGACAAGTCCCCTCGACCCCAGGGTCCCGCTTCTTCCTTTGTGAGATGGGGAGCTGCAGAGTCGCCTGGCTGTGCTGGCCGCAGGCTGGCCTGGCTTCCAGTGGTCCGGGAGGGAGCTCACAGCAACGGGCCAGGATTAGGCTCCAGGTACCTGAGGGGTGGGAGCAGGGGGACCGTCACGGTTCAGCTTCCCAGTCCCATCTGTGGGGGGTCTCGTCGAGAGCTGAGGGGGCGGGGGCACAGAAAAGGCAGAGTGCTGAGGCAGGTGCGGAGGGGCGCTCCTTAAGGAGAAAGCAAACCTAGAATTCCTTGACCTCATAAGGAAACAGCTTGGAGCTGTAGCGGGAGGGGCGGCAGGGGGAGGCCGGAGCAAGCCGTCTGCACACATGGGCTCCGGGCTCCGGGCTCCGGGCCAGCACCGCAGAGCGCGCGCAGAGGTGCTGGGAGTCTGATTGTGTCAAAACTAAAGCATCTAGCGGCAGCCTGTGAGCACCCCATGTCCAGACTGTCATCTCCGCCTGCTGTTGACAGAGGCGGATGTCCCTGCCCAGCCGAAGGCTCTCCTGCCTCCTGCGGCCATGCACTGTGTTGAGGGTCCCCACACCCCCGCCCACGTTTCTGGGGTCCAGGCAGGGTCTTGCCAACAGCAGTTCGTCTTTGGCAGATCTGTGTGGTCAGAAGAGGGCCCGTGTGCTCACTACTCCCCGCCCCCAGTGTCCACCTCTTCCCAGCACAGGAGCCAACCTCCTCGAACTGGTCCGCGACCCTCACCAGCTGGGGCAGCCAGCCTGGACCTGATCAGAGCCCTCCCTCTTCTTCCTGTCACCAGCCCTCATCTGTGAGAACAGGATGGCGTGTCACCTCTTCGTGCTCCCAGCTCTGAACCTTCCCAGTGAGGGGTACCCTCCCAGGTCCCACACTCCATCAGCTGGCTTTGTCTAGAATACGAATGTCCGCCTTTCCTCGCTCCCTGGCGCAGTCCTTTCTGATTTCTCACCGACTCCCTGCCAGTCCAGGCTCCTGAGCGCAGGGGCTCAGTTCGGACAGGAGATGACCTCCAGCTACCACCCACGCCCCCTCCCGTGTGCCGCAGGCCAGCCGGGTGGCAGGATGGAGGGCTAGACGGGCGCACGCTGTCTCCGCACGCTTCCCACGGCGCCCCGTTCCGTGCCCCCCGGCGTGCCCACTGGCATGCCGGCCCCTCCGAAGGCCGTTTGCCGGGAGTGCTGGCGGCCTCCTGGCCCCGGGCCCCTTCGCCCCCCGGTGAAGCGAGAGGGGAGACGGCGGGCGGGAGGCGGTGGGAACCCGCGGGCGCAGGTGCGCGGGCCAAGGCCGCGCAGGCGGGGAAGGC
>NW_007074476.1:6262-6877 GCF_000164805.1 Carlito syrichta
TCCGCGCCGGCCCCGCCCCGCTCCCACGTCCCGGCCGGTTTCCGCCGGTTCCCGGCTCGCGCAGGCCCTGCCCATCTCTCGGGGCGAACACACCGGCGCGTGACGTGTGCGCTCGCCGGCCACGCCCCTTCCCTGGACTCGCAGCCCCGCCCTCTCCCGCGACTAGACCGCTCTGCTCCGCTTTGCCTCCCGCACAGGCCACGCCCCTCTCCCGCCGCTAGCCAATCCGGCCTGTCGGCGGCGTGCGGGCTGGTCGGCCCGGCCCCCAATGCGCGGCCCCGTCCCGCCCGTTCTCTGGGCAGAACCGTCTGCGCCAGCTTCTCCGCGCGGCTTGGCTCCGCCCCGCGTAGCGCGCGCCGCCCGTGGGGCCCGCATCTGTGACGCGCCAGTGACGTCGGCGTGACGCGACGCGGCCGCTCCCGAGGCGTTCGCGCTGCTCCCGCCGCGCTCCGAGGCAGCCGTTGCTCGGCCCGTTTCGCCAGGCTCGGGCCGTCCGCAGGCCTTCCCGCTCCCGCCCGCCATGGACGACTACGCGGTTCTCTCGGACACCGAGCTGGCCGCCGTGCTGCGCCAGTACAACATCCCGCACGGGCCCGTCGTGGGTACGCGGCGGCG
>NW_007074476.1:7025-12046 GCF_000164805.1 Carlito syrichta
GGAGGGACGGCGCCTGGGAGGGCGGGCGGCAGGGTCGCGAGGGTCCTGGGGAGGAGGGAGGGAAGCCCGGGGATCCATGGTGCTACCCGTCCTTTCACCCAGACGCGGACTCGGCCTCGGGGGACTCGGATATGTACGATCTGCCCAAGAAGGAGGACGCCTTGCTTTATCAAAGCAAGGGTAAGGCGGGGTGGGTGTGGGCACTTTACCCCACGGCACCGCGGGCCCGGGCACGGGAAAACTCGAGGCCTGAGACCCTAGCGTTCCTCAGCAACCCTGGAGAGGGAAGACTGCCACAGGCCCGAGGTGGGGTTCGGGTGTGAGCCAGGTGGGGCACGCCACTGCCTCCTGCCACCGCTATCCCCTTCCCAAGGCTCTAATGACGACTACTATGAGGAGAGTTATTTGAGCACCAGGACCTACAGGGAGCCTGAGTCTGCGGGCGCCGCCAAGGGCTTCCGCCAGTCAGCGACTTCACTCTCAGATGCCACCACCTTCCACCACCAGGTGAGCTGGGGCAGGCACCCTGAACGTGGGTGCGGCCTGGGACCTCATGGCTGGGTGCAAATGGTGGCCCCTGGGCCTCCAGGGAGACCTAGGATCAGCAGACACCTGTTTGGTCAAGGCCCAACTTCGGGAACCATTGTAGAATGTGCTTTGCACCTTGGTCTGGGATCAAGGTTCTAGGTTTTTGGGTTTTTTTTGAGTCAGAGTCTCACTCCATTCCCTAGGATGGAGTGCAGGGCACACTCACGGCCACTTCAGCGTCAACCCGCTGGGCTCCAGCAATCCTTCTACCTCAGCCTTCCAGATAGCTGGAACTACAGGCGTGTATTACCATGGCTAGCTAATTTCTGATTGATTGTAGAGACGAGGTCTCGCCGAGTTGCCCGAAATGATCTCAAACGTATAGGCTCAGGCAATCCACTTACCTCAGTCTCCCAAAGTGCTGGGATTACAGGTTGAGTCTCTGAGCCTGGCCGGTTCTAGCTCTTTCTGAGAGTCCTGGAAGAGAAAGGAGGATACTGGGACACAGAGGCCAAGATAGTCACAGAGCCCAATGGCAAGACCGCATCCACAGAAGGCCAGAACTCCACACTGTTCTGGAGGGGGCGGGGCCTGGCCTTGGAATGATGGTCAGAGTGGGCTGCCAGGGAAGTTTGGACCTAGATATGTGACGAGGCCTTCACCCCGACTCTCTTCTTCAGGTCCGCGATGACAATCTTTTCTCTTCTTCTGAAGAGGAGAGCAAGGATAGGTGGGTAAGGGGAGGGTCAGGGTCAGGGTCAGGGGCGGGCTCTGGGCCCGGGCCCTCCTGGCCCACCACTCCCTCTCTCGCCTCAGGGAACGCCCAGTGTATGGCCGGGACAGCGCCTACCAGAGCATCGCGCACTACCGCCCGGTCTCCAGGAGCTCCCTGGGCCTGTCCTACTATCCTTCGTCAGCCTCCACCTCTTCTGTGTCATCTTCATCTCCTCCCCCCTCGTGGCTGGCCCGCCGTGCCATCCGGCCAGAAGAGCAGGCTCCTGGCTCTGGCCTGGGGCCGGATCGCCAGGTCCCACTCTGGGGCCAGCTGCTGCTTTTCCTGGTCTTTGCAGCCTTCCTGCTCTTTGTTTACTACTCCATGCAGGCCGAGGAGGGTAGCCCCTTCTGGACAGAGCCCTAGGGCCTTGGCCACGGAGCCAGCTCTTCCAGAAGTCCTGGCTGAGGCCTTAGCGGTGTCTGCTGGGGGGGAGGGGGGACTTTTCTGTGTGTCCTAGCTTGGGGGGTTGGGCCTAGCCCAGGACAGCGCTTGCTCCCCTGCCTGGTCTTGCCGGGGAGGTTGCAGCCTGAGCCCCCTACGGTGTGGTGTCCTGCTCATGCCTCCTCTGCAACCCTGCTTGCCTCTGACCCTGAGGGCCAGGAGGGCAGGCCCTCACTCCTCAGAGGAGAACATGGTTGTTGTCATGCATGCCTCCTGTTTGTTGTCACCTTGTTGGGGGCATTGACCAAAGGCCACCCTGACTTTGTTTTCGTGGACACACAATAAAAAGACCGTTTATTTTTAATGTGTTGGCTCTTCTGGTGGGGAGGGGGCTGGGGCCGGGCTTCTGAATCTTGGGTCGTATGTCACTTTTGCGTTTTTCCTTTTGTCTGGGGGTGAGATCAGGTGCTGCCCACAGGTATGTTATTTTATTCCCTGGTGTGCCCCCCCAAAGTGCTCATAGCTACTTGTAAAAACAACTACGGTCAGCCAGCTGTGTGAAGACCCACTGGGAGCCCAGGTGCCTGCAGGTGTCCTAACTGGGAAGAGCTCACCAGCCCTGGGCTCCTAGGACAGTGGCGTGGAGGACCAGTGCCCTGCATTTCTGGGCCATGGAACACTGCACCACTGTGTCCTCGCCTGTCACCCAGACTTACTTTCTGGGTGTATGTCCCAACCATCACAGTGTCCCTACATTCCCAAGAGTATAAAGGCGGGTACTAGAAACACCCAGGATAGGATGCCGCGTGGCGCCAGGAAAGCACAGGGGCCGGCACCCACTCATCGGGCAGGTGGGGACATCCTGCAGTGGCAGGACCCGGCACAGCTCCCAAGGGGTGCCCACGTGAGCCCCATGGCTCCACAGTCTCCGGGGCTCTTGCCTGTCCACGGCCACTTGGGGAGCTCGTGGTGGGGCTGGTGTGGGCCCTCCCTCCCGCTCCTGACCATTTCTCCTTGTTGCGTCGTCTCCCCACGTCTTTTTTTGGTAACCCTCAAAATCATACGCGCCTGGTCTCTGCATTTCAGATACACAGAGAGGGCACTGCTCATTTTCTTGCCACTCAAACGCTTCGGCCTCCCTTGTTTGCTACGAGCCCCTCCCACCTGGCTCGGCCCCACTGCCAAGGCGCGCGCTACACAGATATCCCAGGCCCCTGCCCTCTGCCCCTCGTCATCCCGAGGCTGATCCAGGAGACTGAAGGGCTTGATGCCCGAATGGTTCATGGGGGCAGGCACAGGATGCTCCCGCATAGCGGGGTCTGGATGGTCCCACCATGAAGCCTGCAGGTGGGGTGCAAAGCAGTCGGGCTGCCACTCCCAGGACCTGGGAAGGACACTGACAGAGCTTGTCTCCGCAGCTGACTGAAAAGCCAGCACACCAAGAGGAAGAACTGCTCTCACCTGAGTTCAGACCACGAGAGCACTCAATGTCCGGGGCTGCTGCTGCACAGGCAGGGGAGGGGCGAAGCCCAGTCGGAACCCACGTGAGGCCTAGAATGGCAGCCAGGCTAGTATCTCAGGCTCTGGAGTAGGAGCTGGGGTGGAGACACCAGGGGCCCGAGAGCTCTGTTTGGGGCATTCCAAGGAGGGAAGAGCTGTCCAGGCTAGGGCAACGTGGCCCTGTGGGCCTGGATCTGCCACAAGAGGGGGGACGGGTGCGACTGGACAAGCCTAGTGACCATCGTGGAGTCGGAGTGAGGGAAGGAGGAAATGGTCTCCACACCTGTGACAGTCACCCTCTGTACCCTTTCCAAAGGGGGTCCCAAAACTGGACGCAAGATACAGGGCTCCTGGGGTCCCCTCCCTAGTGCCCCGGGGAAGCACAAGGCTACAAGCCTCCTGTCCCACGGTTGGGAAACAGGCTCCCCCTCCCAGGGCTCAGGGTCTCCCCGACACAGCCACTCCTGCTGCCTCTGAGATCCTCAAGGCCTCACACTGGGGCTTAGCCCCACCCCCAGGACTCAATGGGCTGTGGAGTGCTCCATGTTCCTGCAGTGCTTGAGGGCTCTATGATCCTGAAACCCAAGGTTTCCAGTCCTGGAAAGGCTCTAGATGCCGCCGCCAAAAGGCTAGGGAAGGCTCTGTTTGCCCAAACTGAGGGAACTTGTGGCCTCCAAGCCTCCACTTAAATGCTTCGCAGTGGCCCCACTTCCAAAAGTTCCCAAGTAGGCCAGGGATGGTGGCTTGCGCCTATAATTCCAGCACTTTAGAAGGCCAAGGCAGGAGGATCACTTGAGCCCAGGAGTTCAAGACCAGACAGGGCAACATAGCAAGACATTGTCTCTACAAAAAAGTCAACAAATTATCCAGGCATGCCAGAGTGGACCAGTAGTCCCAGCTACTCAGGAGGCTAAGGTAGAAAAATTGCCTGAATCTAAGAGGTCAAGGCTGTGGTGACCCGTGATTATGCCACTGTACTCCAGCCTGGGTGACAGAGTGAGACCAAAAAAGAAAAAAGTTCCCAAGGAACCTGGAAACCACTTGCAGGACCCCAGCGGTGCTTGGAGACACAGCAGGGGACAGCACCCACTGAAGGTCCCAGGAGGCCAATCTGTACTCTGAAGAGACACGATTTTCGCCCTACACGACTAGCAGGGTGCAACCTGTGTGGCAACATGCACCCTGAGAGCTAGCAGGCCCTGCTGCACCGGGGAGAGGAGATGGTGGACGGGGGTGAGAAGGGTGGCGCATGTCAGTGGGGAAAAGGACAGGGAAGGAGAGCCCCATAGGGTGCAAAGCCCAGCAAGCAGGGTCTGCCCAGGACAGTGGACCTCCACCCGACAGACCCCAAAGATGCAACAGCCAGCCATAAGCCGGGAAAGAGGCACCCTTTCTTGACGGCCAGCTGGAGAACAGCAGAAGCGGGCCAGAGGAATTGGCATCGCCTCGAGAAGACCCGAGGGATGCAGAACTAGTGACTCTGTGGGTATGGCTGACCCTAACCCCGCAGACCCCAAGGAAAGAGAGCCAGCCCTGGAGTCCCTAAGTGAAGAGGTGGGAGCGGTGGACGCATTCCAGGCCGCATTCCCAGGGAAGCATGGCACCCTTGCCCCAGGCGGCCTGCCTTCCGTCCCTGGGCGGGTCTTGCTGTGTCTCCCTCTCGCCCTCAGTGTGCTGGGGCTATCTCGGCCCCTTGCCCGATGAGCCCTGCTGCATTCCTGCCCACGGGCCCCACCTGAGCATCCCACGTCCTCCGGCTCCCGCTGCTGCCTGCACCGTCAGACACCTCCCCACCACAGCCCACAAGCTGCCCGCATCCTGGCCAAGGGCTGCCGGT